>NC_067484.1:11433438-11733438 GCF_947179515.1 Apodemus sylvaticus | reverse complement strand
CTGAACCCTCATGGATTGAGTCAGGTCATGGGGGTTCTGTTGTTCTCCTCTGCCTCTGCCTGTGTGTTGTTAATATCCATGACTACTCATTTTAAATGTAGAAACCCAAGAGAGTAATTTGCTAGATGGGAAATGAATCTGTACTGATCTGTGGTTGGGTAATCAGCAGTGACAGCCTTAAGAAATAGCATATCAGAAAGGAATGTTCCTGTTGCTACAGAGCATGGGTTGTTTTTAAAAATACTTTTCAGTTATGTTTACTGTATGTTTGTGAGTGCTTTGCCTGCATGTATGTATACCCACCACATGGCTGTCTAGTACCCATGGGGACCAGACTGTTGGAACTCCTTGCTTGAGTTGTGGACTGTCACTTGGGTGCTGGGAACTGAATCCATGTCTTCTGCAAGATCAGCAAGTGTCACCTTTCTGACACCACTGAGTGTGAATGGGTTTATAGTGAGCAGCCTCTGTCCCCCTTTCACACCATTCCATGATGTTGTGGGTCAGTGCAAGACCTCGTGCATGCTGAGCATGTGCTGAGTCACCGAGCCGTCTCCCCGGCCACGTCTTCGTTGCTGCTGTCTTTGTGCAGCAGGGACGGTCAGGGGTGATGATGTCACACTCGCCTTCTCCATAGGATGCACCGTTCAGGCTTCCTCCTCTTGACATTGTTCCCTATGTGGTACTGTAAGGCGCTTGACAAAGAGTAAGCAACTACGAACTGGACTTGACAAGTGTGTATGCACTTTAAAATAACGCTTATGTTTGTTAAGAGTGTAGTATTTTGCTAGAAAGCATCAGATTTTTGTGTGTTATAAAACATTTCTCTTAGATCATCTATGAAGTGACATGGATATATCGTGTCTAGATGGTATCGGGGATTAATTTATAAATCAGTTTTTTCATCTGCTTATTTGGGAGGTCAGGTATGTATACATTAGTGTGGAGGCAAAAGGCATCTTTGGGTATTATTGCTTGGGAAGCTACCTTGATTTTTGTGACAGAATCCCTCACTTGACTTGCAAATTAAGCTAGGCTGGCTAGCCAGTGAGCCCCAGGGGTCTGCTTGTCTCTGACCCCCTCAGTGTTGGGAGTAAGTATACATTACTGTATCCGGTTTATACATGGGGCTGGGAATAGAACTCATGCCCTCTTATCTGGGCAGCAAGCACTATTTTCCACTGGGCTATCTCTAGCTACAGCTAATGCTCATTCTTGAGGGATGTACCATATAGTCAACTAAGCTGTTAGTGTTTCTTTATGAAAGAACATTGTAGTACCAAGGAAGAATTGGTTTATATTATATTTGACCCTTTAGAGTTCATATAGCCAAAATCTCAAGTTAAAAAAAAAAATGGAATTTTGTGTTCATCTGTGTGCTGAATATACACAAGTCCTTGGTTGTGTGTACACATGGAGAGGATGTCAGGTGTCTTCTCTAGCATTCTGCCTATTGCCTTGAGATAAGATCTCTCATAGAAGCAGAAGCTTGAAAACACTTGAAGATTTTGCATCATATGAGAGGGACTTGTATTAGTAATTTATTAGGAGAAAAACCACAACTCAAAAACAGAGACAAGCTGGGCAGTGATGATACATGCCTAATCCCAGCACTCGGGAGGCAAAGGCAGGCAGATTTCTGAGTTCGAGACCAGCCTGATTTACAGAGTGAGTTCCAGGACTACACAGAGAAAACCTGCCTCAAAAAACCAAAAGAACAAAACAAAACCCAGAGACAAATGGTACAGAGAAAAAGTGTCAGTGGAAGACTACATGGTGAAGGGGGCATAAAAAGAGAGGGGTTTAGGGAATGTGGCACGGCGGTATGGGGGAAGGGTGTGCCTAGGCGGGCCCATGCCCAGGCACCTCTTCCCCCTGAGGGACCACACGCACACAGACATGGGATAGAATAGAGTTTATTCAGGGAAGAGGATGGGAGTTAGAGAGGCAGAGAGACAGAGAGACAGAGAGAGAGTAGAGAAGTGGAGGAGTGGAGGCTGGCCATGACCACGTGGAGTGGGGGGGGGGGGGCGAGGAGAACCCAAGAGGGGCAGAGAAGTGAGAGTGCCAATGGGCAAGAGTGATGAGAGAGAGGGGGGGGGAGGGGCAAGCAGCCCCTTTTATAGTGGGCCAGGTCTATGGGGCGGGGCATACCTGGCTGTTACCAGGTAAGTGTGGATGGAGCTTAGACAGAATACTAACACATGGGACAGTGTATCATTCCCCTGCTCAGGGAACACTGCAGAGAGGATGTGTGGGAAGACTGTAAGAGCCCAAGGTTGGGGAGGCTCTCTGGACACAACAGGACTGTGGTCGTTGAAGACATGGGCCATCTTCATCAATGCTGTTGAGGTTGCCTGCACAAAATCTATACAAGATCAAGTCAGTCAAGACTCCATCATGCGTGATGAAGGAGGGGCTCACCAGGCCTCACTCCTAGCAGAGGAGCTGGTGATAGATGATGCCTCCTGGGGCAGGAGAGTCCATTTTTTTCAAGGGTGTGGCCTCTGGTAGGTTGGTCAAGCTCCAGTGAGTGGCTCCACACCCATACTCATATGGCCAGCCCTGCTTGGCTTCATGAGTTATAAAAAGGGGGGACAGGAAACTGAAAGGAGAATGGGGGGAGCTGAGAAAAGTTGGCTAGGGATGGAGGGGCAGATATTCCTTAAATAGTATACATGTGTGAGATTACTAAATCATAAATAAATTAAAAAAAAAACCTTTCAAGATAGACAAAATATGAGTATAGACTCCTATGAAATCGTACTTCTAGAAGCCTCTTTAGTAGGCTCAATACCATTAGTTGTTAGGGAACTGCAAGTCAGAACCTCAAGGTAGACCTCCTCTAGGAATACCATAATAAATTAAGAAACACATTTTGGCAGAGATGTGGAGAACTTACGCTTTTCTAGAGGGTGGGTGTAAGAGTGATTGATGTGGCCTCTGTGGGAATGGCAAGTCTTTCAGGAGTTCAACGTAGAAGTGCGTATCAGGAGTGCCTTTGCTGGGCATGTGCTTCGGGGTAGACTCAGGCATTCACATAAAGGCTTGTATGTGGATTCCCAGGAAAGCCACAAAGTGGAGACCAGTAGACTACTCATGGCTGGGCTTAGTAGGTAGAGGTGCTTGCCTCCATTGAAATTTGCTCTCCTAGGTTAGCTCATTAGGTCATGATAGAGCAACAGAAGTAACTCCCACAAGTTCCTCTGACTTCTACCTGAGCTGTATTGTTAATATCTCTCTCACACCACACACACACACACATTATAAGATAAAATCTAGTATGGTCAGTAAGTGCTGTAGCATGTCTCAAAATTTGAAAGAATACTAAGTAGAAGATTCCAACGGCTACATTTTGTGTGATTCCAGTAGTCACAGCAGGCAAATCTGTAGATGTCATGGTTTTCTAGGCCTTCAAAGGTCAGCTGGGGAACAAAGACAGTATCTGGAAATGGGAACATAGTTTCTTGAAGAATAATGAAAATGTTCTGACTTCAGTTATGGTGATGGCTGTGTGGCTCTAAGTAGTCTAAAAGCCACTGATGTGTCCTACATGAGTTCTATCCCAACACAGTTCAACTTGGTCAAGATACACCCACATCTGGGCCCTAGAACCATACTCTCCACTGTTCTTACCTCCAGGGTCCCAGTCCCTTTCACTCAAGAACCGAAGTCCTCTTCTACATGGCCCTCCCTCCCCTGTCTACTTCCTGCTGTCACCACCATTGGAAGCAGTCTCCTTTATGGCTATATGTGAAGCTGAAGAAGGGACTTTGCCCTCTTTAATTATGTTTGAGCTAAATCGGAGATGTCGCAACTGAATGTCAATACAGTGTTTGCAGTTACTCCATCTGATGCCCATCTCTCTGCCTGCCCTTATGCCACACCATTCTTCCAAGCCCACAGTTTTCCTCTCTGCCTTATTACTACAAGCACTGCTAACTAGTCTGCCCTGATCTGCTCACACCATTGCCTCTGCTTGCACTGTGTTCCTGAGAGCTTAGTTCAATTGAGCCATAGGTGGCGTTTGTTAACTGGATTTCCAAGCTACTACATGATTGATGTCTACCTGGTGTTGCATCTTTAATGTGCATTTCTGATCTTGTGTTACCATTGTCTTCAAATTACACTTTTTTTTTCTTTTTTTTTTTTTTAATTTTCTATATTCTTTGTTTACATTCCAAATGATTTCTCCTTTCCCGGTTCCCTCCTCCCCCATATGTCCCATAAGCCTTCTTCTCTCCACCAGTTCTCCAATCAATTCCCTCCTTTTCTCTGTCCTAGTACTCCCCTACAATACTGGATCAAGCCTTTCCAGGATCAGGGCCCTCTCCTTACTTCTTCATGGGAGTCATTTGTTATGCTAATTGTGTCGTGGGTATTCAGAGCTCCTGGGATGATTAATATCCACTTATCAGTGATTGTATTCCATGTGTATTCTTTTGTGATTGGGTTACCTCACTTCGGATGATATTTTCCAGTTTCAACCATTTGCCTAAAAATTCCATGAATTCATTGTTTTTAATTGCTGAGTAGTATTCTATTGTGTAAATATACCACATTTTCTGTATCCATTCCTCCATTGAGGGACATCTGAGTTCTTTCCAGCTTCTGGCTAGTATAAATAAGGCTGCTATGGACATAATGGAGCATGTGTCCTTATTGCATGCCAGGGAATCCTCTGGGTATATGCCCAGGAGAGGTATAGTAGAGTCCTCCAGAAGTGTCATGTCCAGTTTTCTGAGGAACCGCCAGACTGATTTCCATAGTGGTTGTACCATCTTGCAATCCCACCGGCAGTGGAGGAGTGTTCCTCTTTCTCCACACCCTCTCCAACATCTGCTGTCTCCTGAATTTTTAATCTTAGCCATTCTGACTGGTGTAAGGTGAAATCTCAGGGTTGTTTTGATTTGCATTTCCCTAATGACTAATGATGTTGAGCATTTCTTAAGGTGGTTCTCGGCCATCCGAATTTCTTCAGGTGAAAATTCTTTGTTTAGGTCTGTACCCCATTTTTAATAGGGTTATTTGGTTCCCTGGGGTCTAACTTCTTGAGTTCTTTGTATACATTGGATATTAGCCCTCTATCAGATGTAGGGTTGGTGAAGATCTTTTCCCAATTTGTTGGTTGCTGTTTTGTCCTTTTGACAGTATCCTTAGCCTTACAGAAACTTTGTGATTTTATGAGGTCCCATTTGTCAATTCTTGATCTTAGAGCATAAGCTATTGGTGTTCTGTTAAGGAACTTTTCCCCTGTGCCCATGTCCTCAGGAGTTTTCCCCAGTTTCTTTTCTATTAGTTTCATTGTGTCTGGTTTTACGTGGAGGTCCTTGATCCAATTGGAGCTGAGCTTAGTACAAGGAGATAAGAATCGATCAATTTGCATTCTTCTACATTCTGACCTCCAGTTGAACCAGCACCATTTGTTGAAAAGGCTATCTTTTTTCCACTGGATGTTTTCAGTTCCTTTGTCGAAGATCGAGTGACCATAGGTGTGTGGGTTCATTTCTGGGTCTTCAATCCTATTCCATTAATCCACTTGCCTGTCATTGTACTAATACCATGCAGTGTTTAACACTATTGCTCTGTAATAATTTTTGAGGTCTGGGATACTGATTCCCCCAGAAGTTCTTTTACTGTTGACAATAGTTTTAGCTATCCTGGGTTTTTTGTTATTCCAGATGAATTTGAGAATTGCTTTTTCTAACTCTGTGAAGAACTGAGTTGGGATTTTGATGGGGATTGCTTTGAATCTGTATATTGCTTTTGGCAAGATGGCCATTTTAATTATAACTAAACAAGTGAAAGATCTATACGACAAGAACATCAGGTCTCTGAAGAAAGAAATCGAAGAAGACCTCAGAAAATGGAAAAATCTTCCATGCTCTTGGATTGGAAGGATTTAAATTACTCTTGCGTGACACTATCTGGATATGCTGTAAGCCTTGCTAAAGGCACCAAGTTCAGGGCCATGCTGAACTCTCCAACTGTTTAGGACTGGGTGCTCTAAGAGTTGCAGAAAGATAGTTCTAGATTTTGATTGTTAGAATGCAAATGTGTTAATCAGCAGTGGTTGCCCAAGCTGGGAAGAGGAGAAAGAAATGCTAATACTCATAGCTCTCCAGATCTTGTTGGCTTGTGAAATACTGTAGAGATGGAGGCAGTGCTTATCTTGAAGTCCATCCAAGAACTCCAGGGTGAGGACTGGTAGAAGCTTATCAGAAACAAACACAGAGGGTGGGGCCTGCCCCATGCTCTTACATCCAAGGAAGCTCTGACCTGAGCCCCATAACTCCTGTTATCTTTGTTCAGCCACAGTGTCTCACGACAGCAACAGGACAAGGTCTCAGGCATCGAGTGTCTCAGGGCCAGGCAGGTTCGCATTTCAAAAACCATGCCCAGGCCTGACTCTGCTCCATTTGTCCCAAACCCGCAAGTGGCACTCTTGTCCTGGAAAATGGTGATTATATCAACATCCAAAACGTCCTGCTGAGGTCTGGCAGTAGGAAAGAACACAATCTTGTTTATTTTATGCCATTCATGTGACCAACACTGAGCACCTGGCAGGTCCCAAGAGACTGAGTTACAGTAGCTGTGTAAAACTTGAAGTTTTCTTGAACCATGTTTCTTTTAGGGAAAGCAAATGAGTAATATTATACAGGGTGAGTAGGCTGTACTTATGTAATTGGGAATGTATGTATGGAGCAATAATTCATGAAGAAGAGGCCATGAATCTGAAAAAGATCCAAGGGGGGGGGGCTTTGGAGGGAACAAAGACAGGGGGAAATGTTGAAGTTATAATGTTAAAAAAATAAAAGAAATAACTGAACAAATCTTTCTGTAGCAAGCATTCCTGGAGTTCCACAGCTTTCCCTGGTCTGTTAAAGTTCCTCCCTGTCCCTTGGCAACCCCTTAAAGCCCTCAGAAGCATCGTGCTTCGTCACTGTGGGAACGCCTTTTCATTATTTTGAGTCTAAAAATTGCGTACTGTTGTGTGTGTGATGTGTACGGGCAGGTGTGCACGCGTGGAGATCAAAGGATAGCCTTATGGAGTAGGTTCTCCCCTACTTTTCTGTGGCTCTGAGGATCACACCCAGGTTTTCAGGCTTATGCTGCAAGCGCCTTTGCCCCCAGCCATCTCGCTGGCCCATGCACTTTTTTATTTTTCAGGTTATATAACATCAATTAGCATAACAGTATCTGTATAGAAAACCAATATAACGAGTTGGAAACAAATACAGAGAACTGTCTCATTAAACCAGGCAAGCAGGTTATTATGTGGGGGCATTTACTTGCCTGCACCAGTATGAAATGGTCGTGACCTTCGTGTTTCAGACTATGTGCCTGGGAAGTTGGACTGAGATGGATCTTCAGAGGTTTTCTTTGTAGGCTGTTGAGCGAAGACTACTGATTGTCTCACAGCAACTTAAGTTCAAGTTATGTATCTACATTTGTGTTTTGATGCTGTGTGTAGGTTCTATGCAAATCGCGCTGCTAGTTCTCAATCGGTGAGAACCCCCAATGATGTGGAAACATAAGGGTTTTTCAGGAAGTCAGTTGTGTTGGACGGTGCTTTGTTGGGACAAACACGTGGAGGAGTGTTTTCTTGAAGGAGACATAGGTCAAAGGCTAAGGCAGACTCCTGAAAGAACATTTTGTTGAAGCAGACATAGGAGAGAGGATGTTCTTTTAAAATAAACACTTGAAAGGACACCAGATAAAGGATTTTTTTGTTAATGACATGTATTTATTGGTCTGTCTTATATTGTGTAAGTGAGATCTATTTGTTGGAACTCCATACAGAAAACTGTACAAAAAAAAAAAAAAAAACAACTTTTGGTGGTGTGTTATAGTTCTGTTTGTTTTTTGTCTGTTTTGTGGACTCTGGTTAATTATCAGAGTGGTGTCAGCTGAGACAGATCTATGTGTGGAGGGCATGTGGTGTCTGGAGGGACTGTAATAGAACTTGGTGGACAGTGACTGAGACAGAGCCAGGCTTGCTTATAGCGCTAGCTATGTCACGCTTGTTAGTCTCACGTTCTCGAAGCTTCACTTCCCTGAGAGAGACATGCCGAGAACAGGTTTCTGTCATTCCTCCTTTGTCCCTTCTATTGACCTATGTCGAGGCTGAGGCCTAGCTATCTTTACTAGGTCATATCACCGCTGTTGTTAACCTGACTCTGTCATACTAGACTATTGATATGTCTATAAAATATTTATAAATAGGTTGAACTGTCGCTACTGACCTATAAACTAAACTACAGATTTTAAACAACATAAGTGAGACTTGTTCCAAAAAAACAAACAAACAAAAAAAAAACCAAAACAAACAAAAAACCCCAAACATTTCTAAACAGGTCCATTTTCCCTATATCCTTTCTTTTTACCCTTTGCCTCTAAAGGGTAGTGGACTAAAAGAGAGGTTAAAGCATTTAGAAACCATCATTAAAAATAGGCTTTAAACAATTAGAATTATATCCTAATAGCTTCTGGCTGCTGAATGAGGCTTTATGAGCAGCACATGAAATTTAGAGCAGCAGGTGTGTTGGTTAAGATAGTTGGGCCAGAGTGAGACATCCCAGGCATCATCCTTTTAAATAGTGTGTGTGTGTGTGTGTGTGTGTGTGTGTGTGTGTGTGTGTGTGTCTGTCTGTCTGTCTGTCTGTCTGTCTAAAATACTAAATTGTTCTAAAATCCTTTGAGCCAATCCCTAAAGGTCAGAAGTCTCTATTATAAATGCCTTTGCTGATTCAAGGGAAGAATATTTTGAAACAGCTGTGGTATCTTTTGTGGCTAAGTTTCTTCAATTAACAGAAAGTTCTGACTTGCCCAAGATCAAGCCAATCAAATTTCCAGCATGGATCCAACAGGGGAGAGACAAAAGTTCCACCCCTACCAGAGGAGCTATTGGTAGTTGATGGCTTCTGGGGGAGAGACAGTCAGTTTTCCTCAAGAATGCAGTCCTTAGCTGGAGAGTTGGCTCAGTGGTGAAGAGCACTGACTGCTCTTCCAGAGGTTCTGAGTTCTATTCCCAGCAATCATATGGTTGCTCACAACCATCTGTAATGAGATCGGATGCCCTCTTCTGGTGTGTCTGAAAACAGCTACAGTGTACTCATATAATAAAGGATGCAGTCCACAGAGGCAGGTTTGTCATGTCCCAAACCTGTGCACGCACACGCGCACACACACACACACACACACACGCACACACACACATGCACACACACACACACACACAGGCAGCATAACAGGACTCAGTGGACTAAGAGTGCATTCCTGCATGTGAGAGTTGTTGGTGAGCCCTCCCCAAAGGCGTGAGTGGGAGAGCTGTCCTGGCCTCATATCTGCTGTGTGATGACATCAGCCATGGAGAGATTCCCCTCCCTTCCCTTTTCCCTTTTGCCCTGGCCACCTGGGCAGGTGGGAGGATGACTTCAAAGGTGTCAAAGTGAGCAGGCGAGCTGTCCCTGCCCTCACCTGCTGCAGCACTCAGGAGAGCAGGCCCTGGACATGGGGGTTCCCGTGAGCCAGCCCGAGGCCATGAGCACAGGGATCGACAATCATGGCATCTCCCCTGGGCCAGCGTCCAGGGGAAGAAAACGGGCTGGGAGGTGGTTCCTAGAAGAATGGAAAAGTTGAGACTACGATTTCAAGAAGCTTGGCTGTGATCCGAGGAAAGCGACAGACAGCTTCTCCTTGCAACTAATTTTAAAGGTGAAAGATACACACACACTACTTCAGATCTGGGTTGACTGACAGCCACGGTCTCTGGAGAGCAGGAAGGGTAAAACTTAGTGCAGTCCCCTTGCAGGACTTACCCCGCCACCCTTGCCCCCAGAAGGAATCCCATCTCTTCTGGAAGAACCTACAAGAGCCCCTGATATGGGAGTGTGGGAGAGGTGGCAACTGAAATGTTAATGTGACCCCCGTTGTCTTCTGTTCTTGAAGCCACCTAGAGAAGGTATAACACATGAGAGAGGAGAGGCTGTGACAATTTGTGTGGAGAGCATGATAGAACTGACTGAACTATGGAAGGAGGCAGTGCCACAAGGCTGAAGCCTGGGCACGCTTCCTCAGAGTCTACTGAGAAGCCAGAGTGAGAGGCTGCTCAGGGCCAGTTGTTCTCCCAGGCTTCGTCCTTCAGTGGCTCACCGAGTTAGGCTCACTCTACTCATCGCAATACTAGCAGTGTGCATGGAAGTATCTTTGCCAATGAGTAGCCACTCTCTATGGTTAACAGCAAAATTAACTTACTCAAGACTTTCACCTACTCCCCACTACATAGCATACATGAGACAGACCTCACTCTGTGTGAGGTAGAATTGTCTTGAGGTAAAAGGGTATCCTAGATCCTCACCAAAGTGGAACTAAATGGCTTCTTTCTGTAAGAACCAGTGAGATGCAGGGCAGTGGTGGTGCAGGCCTTTAATCCCAGCCCAGCACTTGGGAGGCAGAGGCAGGTGGATTTCTGAGTTTGAGGCCAGCCTGGTCTACAGAGTGAGCTCTAGGACAGCCAGGGCTATACAGAGAAACCCTGTCTCAGGGGAAAAAAAAATCCAAAAAAGAAAAAAACCAACACCCCCCCCCCAAAAAAAAAAGAAAAAAAAAAACCAAAAAGAAAGTTTCAGGTGGGCTGTATTCACTTGCAACTGAAAGATTTCTGTCAACTAGAACCTAGACCTAGGACTCCTGCTCTGAGGAATGAGAGTATATCATACTCCTTAGGAGCTAGTAATTACCCAGAGCCTGTCTGTCGCTGCTCCTGCCACAAGGAACAAGATGCAAGGAGAGATCTAGAGGCTTTTGCATGGGTGACTGCCACTGGCTCCCACTGTGCTAGCTCTGGGCATACACCCTCAAGAGTCAGCTGCAGCCTGAGTGGATTGAGATTCTGAAAAACATCCAGCTCTCATCAGCAGAGGGGAGAGAGTTGCTGTTCAGACCCCTGCTTCCTGTGGAAGATGACAGTTGGCCTCATTGGCAGTTTTAGAATGAAGAATTCTTCCTTTTTAGGCACCAGCAGGCCCAGAAACCAATGCCTTTCCATAGAGAATCAACCAAAGGACCTCAGGCTGCAGACGCTTCACCTCACTCTTCATGTTCCCTCTGCCCCATGTGTATGTGGTGTGTGTATGTGTGTGTGTGTGTGTGTGTGTGTGTGTGTGTGTATGTGGTGTGTGTATGTGTGTGTGTGTATGTATATGGTATGTGTGTATATGTATGTATGAATGTATGTACGTATATGTAGTGCTTATGTACATGTGGTGCTTATGTGTATGTGGTGTGTGTATGTATATGGTGTGTGTGTATGTGGTATGTGTATGTGGTATGTGTGTGTATGTGGTGTGTGTATGCGTGTATGTATGTGGTACTTGTGTGTATGTGGTGTGTGTATGTATGTGATGTGTGTGTATGTGGTATGTGTATGTGGTATGTGCGTGTATGTGGTGTGGGTGTGTATGTATGTATGTGTGTGGTGCTTGTGTGTATGTGGTTTGAGTGTGTATATATGTATGTGGTTTATGGTGGAAGGGTGTGCACGCACGTGTACACATAAGCCAGAGGTCAACTTTGGGTGTTGTTCCTCAGGTGCTGTGGAGTTTTGTTGTTGTTTGTTTTACTTTTAAAAAGTCATGAATTTCTATTGCATATGTTTTGATTGATGTACACCTGTGTATCACGTGCATGTCTGGTGCATGAGGAGGGCAGAAGAGGGTGTTATATCCTCTAGAATCAGAGTCACAGATTGTTATAAGCATTATGGGAACTGAACCTAGGTCCTCTATGAAAGCAACCAGTGGTCTTAAGCACTGATCTGCCCCTCAGCCTCCACTGTGTTTTTGAGAACTAGTGTTCACTAATTATGCTAGGCTGGCTGGTCAGCCAGGCCCAGAGATCTGCCTGCCCTGCCTTCCCACGAGTGGATTTTCAAGTGCACGCTACTATGACTCACTTTTGGGTACTGGGATTGAAGTTTGTGCCTCTTGCCTGCATGGCAAGCCTTTATAGCTTAACCTTGAGCTGTTTATGGCATGGCTAGGGAGATTTAGCCATGCTAGGTAGGACGGTTGTCAGCTTTGTGGGCTGAAAGATGCTTTTCTAATTTACAACACAAATGAGATAAGCCTGCTCTTTCCTGTTTGTGCTGTGCAACTGGGTTTTCATCCTGTGCACTCCATGACTAAACTGAAAGTCATGGTTAGTCTCAACATACATGTTTCATCAGTTCTTGTCATCAGTGGGTAGAGAAAACATGTCAGAATTGGCATAGAAATGCTCATGTGGCTTCTTTAGATCATTCACCGTGCTCACCTGAGAGCCAGCTAGGTGTCACTTCAGGGCAGTTCTGGGCGGCTGGGGCTGTCTCTCTGTGCCTTTGTCTCCTTAGCACGTCCCTCCAGAGGAGCCTGTCTTCTCAGGGGGAGTGTCGCTGCAGGTGACTCGGTCACTTTTCTGTGTGGCTCTTCTCAGGGGAGGCGCTCCAGCCCCCTGTTTTCCCTATAATCAAAGAATACTTTCAGTGTGCCGCTGTACTGGGATGCCTGCCCGCTCTCAGAGCCCAGACTGGCCAAATCAAAGGTCTCTCTTGCTTGTTAGTGTCTGAGCAGTGGTTCATCAGGGTTCATTGATTTCTCCTTTCTAATCTCTGACCCCAGAAAAAGTTCCTGTGTTCCTCACTAAGGCAAGGCAGATAAAGGACATTTTAATCCTTTAGTGAGCCCCCACGTTAGGTAATCACTTTCATTGCCAGGGTTAAAGTTCACGTAGTGATTACAACTGGCAAATGTCACGTGGGACTGAAGAGTCATGTTCTGATCACTTCTCAGTATTTACCTCTCTAGTAAGGAAAATCTAGTCCTGACAACTGTCACAGAATTTGGTATTTAGACGAGGCGGTTGTTCTCATGGTAGCTCTCTATTCCCCTTAAAAGAGGTTAAAAACTGCCTAGTGCTTTGCACTAACCAGCACTGCCTTACTGGCATGTGATTCTTGTGTGGGCATGAAAAAAGTTTTATGACACACCTTGTGAGCCAGAGCCAAACCAAAGGATGTCATCATTCACAAGATTTATGTCATGATTTTGCCACTGAAATATGACTCCCCATGATATAAACCTTTCACTTGGTACAACAAAAAAGAATGGACTCATATCTTATTTATTAGTGTGTTTATTTAGAGCAGAGGTTCTAACCTGTGAGTTGAGACCCCTCTGGAAGTCCAAAGGCCCTTTGACAGGTGTTTCATATCAGATATTGTGCATATCAAATATTTACAGTAGCAAAATTAGGCTATAAAGTAGCATCGGAAATAATTTTACAGTTGGGAGGCATCAGGGCATGTGTAACTATATTTAAGGGTGCAGTGTTAGGAAAGCTGAGGACCATTGATTTAGAGGGTAGAGTGGTTGATGCCCCATTGCAAATCATTTCTCACGATCATGAAAGTTAGAATAGCAAGGAGGACCTACCTCCTCAACAGCCCTGAGTCACTAGTGGGATAAAGCACTATAGTTGATAGATAACCAATCTGTTCTACATTGAGTAGTTCAATGAGTAGCCAAGTGAGTTCAGTTAGGTACATGAGGGACTGAATAGTAGTTTGAGTCACATCACTGTCTACTTTCCTGAGGTCATGGAAGTACTTTCAAGGTCAATGGAGGAGCTGATATCTGTTTATTGATTTGGACACGGGGTATTCTTTATAGCCAACTAATATTAGTGGGACAGAGCTAGCATTTATTATTTTTCACTGGCTCGTTTTCTTATCTAGACATGCCCAAAGAAGAATCAGACTACGATAAGGCCTTGAGGTGGAGTCCTTGAGGCACCCCAAACAACACAGGCTGTTGTGATTTCTCTCGGATGTCCATGATAACTCACTGGTGACACCCTGATGCTAAAGATACCATTCGCTTTATTTGCAGGACCTGGAGTTGAGAAACCAAACCTTTTAGGTTCAGACTCCATCTTAGAGAACCTGACCTAAGGTTGAACTCAAGTTAACTAACAGGCTGGTATCTAGCACCAGTTTCCAAGCTGCCCCGCAACAAGACCTGCATCTAGCACCAGTTTCCAGGTTATTCCCCAATAAACCTGCAACCCCAGGTTACAAGCCTGCCCCTTACACTTCACTTTCTTACAACCATGCTGAGAGTCAGGTTTAGGGATGGAGCAAAGAGCGAGAGAAAGACAGTGCCTGTGACTCGGTAGGTCAAGTTGCACTAGTATTTATTCATAAGCAACAATGAACAAATGTAAAGCGAAAAGGGATCACATTCACACACACACACACACACACACACACACTCACCTCTGGTCTGATAAGTGCTGCAGCCTAGTTCCAGTGGATGCACAGGCAGGCCCACGGAAACACCACGGATCCCCGCTGGAGCCTATGTCCAGAGTCGGGGTGCCTGGAATCGGTGGGCTGGCTCCGGGAATGAGTCAGTCTCAACACGAAGAGTCTCCATTGGAGCTCTCAGGAATGAGTCAAACCTTAGCTGTCAGACCAGGGGTTTTAAGTCTTGTTCAGCTCAGGCCTTCAGCACCACCTTATGTAGCACTAGGCTTATCAACATACTCTCCACACACACTCTCCAGACTTGGTCTTCATGGTATCTTTTTAGTCAATTAAAATTGAGGCGTTCACTGGGTCAGGACATTTACCTTTATCACATTTCATACTTACACACTCTGTGCTGGGTTACATCTGTAATTTCTTTTATATTGATTACATTTATTCCTAACAAACCACCAATCAGGTGGAAAGTAGAAGTTAAGTTTATGGTTTGGCTACCAGCATTAGCCAATTATGTTAAAGGCCATAATGGCCCCCAAATCAAACTTGGGCCAGGCTAGATACCCACTTCTTGTCTCTATAAATGCTTGCCTGAAATTAGGAACAGGGCTTCACCTTGCTGCTGTGCCAGGACTGGCTGGGGGCCCAAGCTTGAGCTTGAATAGAGACCCTAATGCGATTGCATCAGATCCTGCTCCTTGGTGGTCTCTGGGGTTCATGACCAGGAAACTCTCTTTGCTGGCTAGCTTATAAAGTGTTAGGAGGAGCTATGAAGGCAGCTGGGGGAGAGAAGACACCAGGAGTCTTGCTCAGTGATGGATCCTGAATGCTATATAATATTGACTAGTTAGGCAACTGGTGACAGTTGGTGTAATGGTGGCATTATAGTTATGGTGGTAACCAACTACTTTCTAATTGGATTAGCAGCCTGCTCCACAGGAAGAATTCCATGTCTGTCTGGTACTGTTCTCCTGGCTAAAATCCCATGACTGTAGAGTCATAACCCTTAGGTAGGGATCTATTCTTTTTGTTTCAATAAATGTTCATGATGTCAAACTGCCTTCTGTGTATTTGTGTTTATAGCCTTGGACTATGCTGCATTTAACTTAAGAAAAACCAAACAAAATGAGGGATTTACGGGTAGAGTTTCCGATGGCCAAGATTTTTCTGTTCTTTTCAACACAAATTGTAAGTACTTTAATAAGACATTACTCTCATTATGGATTAAATATTAAATACTGATGAGTTATGATTTATTAGATGGGCAATGTTCAAAATAAGGGCGTTAGTTTGCTCAGACTGACATCATAAAATATCACAGAATGGGTGACTTGAACTGCTAAATTGTCGTGTGATGACAGAGATAGAAACCCACTGTGTCCTATCAGCTTTCTATCTCTGTCATCTCTATGTGGACTTTCACTGTCTTCACAGGAAGCAAGAGAGCAGAGGACAAACAGGTACGAAGGTGAGATGGGTGACCTGGGCTTCAACTGATAGGCAAGAACAAGTGCCACACCACACCGCGCTGACTGGAAAGTTCCTGATCCCCAGGCAAACCTCACGCCCTGCTGTGGACTCTTCATTTTGGTTTAGGTGGTGTGTCTCCGCTCCGCTGCGCCACCTGTGGAGAATGCTACACTGGAACTTGACAGGTCCTGCACAGGTGGCTCAGCTCCCTCTGAAATCAGGGTGTTCCTACAATGCCCTGCAGCCAATGGGCAAAATCGAGCTGCCACTTGGTGACTCTCTCTGTGACAGGTATGTAAACATGTAGGAGTGAGGCAGCCCTGACTCTTGAAGATGGCTTGCTCAGCTGCCCTCAGGTCTTCCATCTTTGATAGGACAGGGGCACTTTCAATAGCTGCAATTACAATGTACACCCTAAGCTCTTAACTGAGTTTGTGACAACAAATTAAACATGACATCCCCCCACCCCCCCACACACACACACCAGCAGTTGCTTCCTGTTGTCCTCACTGCCCAGGAAAGCCAGAGCTGAGCTTCATTGAAGGAAGAAACATCACCAAAAGTTCCTTCCCACTCTCCAGCATTGACCACACTGGGTCACAGACCCAGAGGCAGCAAGCCTTAGTGTGCGCTGCATGTGGTTGCTTGCAGGCAGCACACGTGCACATGTGTTATGCAGGTAGAGCCCAGAGATTTCTGTCTGGTAACTTCCTCAATCACTTACCACATGATTGTTTTTTTTGAGACAGGGTTTCTCCTTGGACCAGGAGCCTTCTGATGTGGGGAGAGAGGCTAACAAGCCTCAAGGGTCCCTCCTCACCTCCCCAGTGATGCACTCTGGGCACTTGTTGCTGTGCCTGACATTTTTGTTTATAAGATTTATTTTTGGTGTATTAAATTATATGTATGGGTATGAGAATTTGTGCATGAGTTCTCATGCTTAAAAAGAGCAGAGGTGTTGGATGCCAGTGGAGTTACAGCCAGTGGAGTTACAGCCAGTGGAGTTACAGGCAGTGGAGCTACAGCCAGTGGAGTTACAGGCAGTGGAGTTACAGCCAGTGGAGTTACAGCCAGTGGAGTTACAGGCAGTGGAGTTACAGGCAGTCGGAAGCCACCTCAGGTAGGGGTTGGGAACTGAACTCAGGTCGGCTCTGCAAGAGGAGCATTGAGCCATCTCTCCAGCCTTTCACATGGCTTTTTAAAAAAATATTTATTTATTTAATGTATATGAGTACTCCATAGCTGTACAGATGGTTGTGTGGTTGCTAGGAACTGAACTCAGAACCTCTGCTGGCTCCGGCACCAAAGACTTATTTATTAATATGTAAGTACACCTGTAGCTGTCTTCAGACACACCAGTAGAGGGCATCAGATCTCATTACTGATGGTTCTGATGCACCATGTAGTTGCTAGGATTTGAACTCAGGGCCTTTGGCAGAGCACCCAGTGCTCTTAACTGCTGAGCCATCTCCCCAGCCCCTTACCTGGCTTTTCTTAAAACCTTGGATTCTGGGGACTTCACTCGGGTTCTCCTCTTGTGTGGCAAGTGTGTTACCAGTTGCTCTATCCCTCCAGCTTTGAGTCTGTAGATTTGTAGGAACAGGTGGGAAGGAGCCTTGGAAACTGGAAGAGCCCAGCTCGCCTGTGAGTCTGCTGCTCTCCTTACAGTACGGCTGCTGGAGTGGAGGCTTCAGTGTCTCCCCCTCAGTGCTTCATACTTTAGGCTTTTTCTAGCAGTTGGCTTCATAAACTTTTTTACTTGTGACTCTCTTGAGCTGTGAAATTTTTATATCATCCTGAGTATATAGTTAGAAAAGACAGGCACGTAAATCAAACATTGACTGATCGTTATTCATAAAGAGATTTATTTTAAAACAATTTTTAGTATATATGTAATTTATCACTATTAAAGATGAAAACAAACTTGAATGATGGTGAGATGGAGGTTTATTTTTACATGAAGAACTAGATCTTGGCCGACTTTGGCTACTGTAGGATGCGGAGCATCTGCGGTATTTTCCAGGGCTGCTTTGGTTCTATAATGGCCAATGCTGAGACTACCCCTGGGCTGCAGCTCACATGAGGTGCGATGCTGTTCTTGAAGCACATCAGCCAACAGCATCTTAATCACTACCCACAAGAGACTTAGTCTTAGACTGACTGATGCTCCCTCACAGGAGACTCCTCCTGCCCAGACATGCTCCCAGCTGTGTGTGATTCTGACCCAGCTGCATCCAGTCTCCAGAAATGCTCAAGTGTGTAGGTCGTGGAAAGTCAGCTGAAGGAGGACACTCCATCAGTAAATGTACACAGAATCCATCCATGCTGGGGTGAGGGTTTTCAGTGCTGGGTCTATTTCAGGGTCTTCTGTCCTCCAGAATTAACCCTTCATCTGCCTGAAAGCAACATCAGGAAACATACCAGTTCCCCAAGATACACGTGGATGGAATCTTTCCTTTATTCCGTCACTGGTATGATATCTATGAGGAGCAGATACACATGTGTTAATGCCTTCTCAAGAGGAATTCATCCAACAGTGTAACACAAACATGTTTAGAGCCATTTCAGAAATTGTTAGAAATTCACCCTGATCCCGTGACAAAATTTACTGAATGATTTTTTTTTGTTTTTTTTGTTTGTTTGTTTTTGTTTTTGTTTTGTTTTTTTGGTTTTTGAGACAGGGTTTCTCTGTGTAGCCATGGCTGTCCTGGAACTCATTCTGAAGACCAGGCTGGCCTTGAACTCAGAAATCCACCTGCCTGTGTCTCCCAAGTGCTGGAATTAAAGGCGTGCGCCACCACAGCCCGGCTTTTGCTGGATGATTTTATTTTGAAGCTCAATTCAGCAACTCAGCTGGTTTAAAAAAAATAAAATAAAAAACAAAGCATTCCAGTGCAATCAAATCCAAAGGAATAATTTGATATTTATATGTTGATGGATGGTGGTATAAAAATAAAAGGTTTTTATTTTTGTAATTAAACCATTATATTCCCGTAAGAGGCAGAAACTTTTTATATAGTAAAAATATTTATACAATGATTTTAAACAGTTAAAAATGTATAAGATATAATAGTTCAGGATATGAGTAGAGGTGTTTGGCGTATTCTGATGGCGTACGCGGTGACAAGTGCAAACTGTACACTCAGGACCTAGGCCGCAGTGAGTCAGGGAATACTACCCAGGCAGGTGTGACCAGAAACGCCTCAGATTCAGTATGTACTTAATTTCAAGTTACATTTAGGCCCTTACACATTCATAAACATTTTATTGTGACCATTTTCTTCTTACAACCTCCTATCCATACTGTGAAATCCGTAGGGATTGTGACACACATTTGAAGACTGGCTCAGCCCAGGTGCAGGGAGGAGTTTCCACATTCTTGGATCTGCAGAGTTGCTGGATCATACAGACCCATTTCTAGAAGGCCATGGTCAGATAATCTGGGGCTCAGCCCTAGGCTGCCACCCTGAATCTCCCTTCTCAGGGCTTGGTAGTATCTTCCAGGGCCATTTAGAAATACCAGAGGTCCTTTAAACCCAGATGTTTTGAGTTTTTTTTTCTACAATTATTCATCAGCATATCAATATCAAATTCTACCTTTGGATTGTAATGTATTAGAATGTTTGATTTTTAAAGCTGCTGAATGGAACATCAAAAGCTCATGAAATTAATTTTGGCCAGGATTGGGATGGGATTCCTAACCATCTTAAAAAACGGCCCTAAACATGTTGCTGTTTTGTGTCACACTGCTGGATGAATTCCTACTTGGCAGACATGAATACATATCTTCTCACCACAGATATGGTTATCAGTAACAGTCATGATTCTATCCAAGCCTATATTAGGAAACTGATGTGTTTCCTGGGCTTACTTACAGGAGCATGAAGAGTTACTTCTGGAGGATGAAAGACTTGGAAACAGCCCATCGTTGAAGAATCTCACCCCAACATGGACAACCTCTGTGCATGTGCATGGATAAAGTCTCCCCTTCAGTTAACTTTCTATACTCTTTGGGTGTACATGGTCTCAAAGTATTTACATATTTATATCAATACTATTTTTTAGTTATATATTGTCTTATTTTTCCTTTGTGTTAGATTTGAGGTCATTATGATGATTCTTTTAAGAAACATGTTTTGTCATTGATAAATCCCATTTTATATTCATAATTATAAAGCAGATATAAAAGGGAGGATATGGATCTTAAGACCTATACATAGGAGAACCTTTAATTGAAGCCTCTGTGGTACATGGTTATGAAATATTCCAAAGACCTTGAATGTTGACCTCTATAATATTTTTAGGATACTCTTTAACCAGTGTCGTTGTTGAGCCTCTCAGTTTAAGATACTGAGTGTTGAGGAGCCTTGTTGGGCCAACATGCAAAAAGCAACAACACAAGAGTGGAGAGGATGTTAAGGTCAAAGGTCAGTTAAAGGCATTTGGTATTGTTTTCTTGCTGTTCATTATCACAGTGGTAGTTACTTATTTGATTCTGCTTCCTGCACTACCAGGTAGACCTTTGATAGAAGGATTAATCCTGTGTGAATGTATAATCGGGTTCAGAAGGGTTCAATTGTTAGCCAAGACCAGCTACCTCATTTCAGAAAAGCCAGGTGGCCTGCTGATGCCGTGGCCCTTGCTACTTACTCTGAATCCTAGCTTGCGAGCTCCACGGTGCCTGGTGTGCAGCCTGCACTTATTTTCCAGTGCCAAAGAGCTGTTGATTAACAACCTTGACTCAAGTCCTCCTAACCTGGATTATGGGAAGTGAGCTTATACATTCGTCCTGATCAAATCAGGTACTGAACCTTGCTGTGCCACTTCTAAGGAGAGTGACCCTCAAGAACAGATAGAAAGGGAATCTGGCAATTTAACATCATCTGGATCTGTGTGTGGGTGCTTAGATTATATTGAACCCATTTAGGAAAAAAGGTATTAGTGGTGAGTTCTACCATGCTCCCAAGATAGTGAAGTCTTAACTTCTAGCATTTAATTGGAATGAGGGTCACCACAGGTGCAATTAGTTAAGACAAGGCCATGCTAGCATGGGCCAATCCAATAAGATAAGCACCTTTATAAGAAAATAACCACTGAAGACGAGTGCACAGAGGAAACCGTCGCTGGAGAGACGTGGCTACCAAGGATGAGCTAACACCAAGTGTTCTCACCAATACTAGCAGCTGAAGAGGGAGACCTTCCCCTCAGGTTTCTGAGAGACCAGTGCCTTTCTGATGGCTTATTAACAGACTTCTAGCTTGCAGAACTGTAAAAACAAATGTTTGTCATGTGTTAATCAATTTCAAGAAGTAACTTCAGGAAAGATGTGCATCGTCTCTGGAACTTTAGATCATGAAGGATTGAATTGTTTTCATCTTGCAGTGTGATTTTTACTGTCTCATTGGCCTCTCTGTGCCTGTGAATTTTAGTTCCATCCCATATTCAGATGTGGCAAAAAAATTAAGGTAAAGGAATAAATTAGATCAAAATTATCACTCTAAAGCAAATGATTTTCAGGAATGCTGTTTTGTTTTGTTTTTAAAGACTATAAGAAGAGCTGAGGATTTTTCCATGATGAGGCTAATCAAAATGTGGATAGTCTCTGGCCCCAAAAGCACAGTTCATCAAAGGTAATGCCGCAGAGGCAGACACTGAAAGCCTGTGGAAATGCTCTGTAACCAGCTTTCACAAGTTTGGAAAACAGGTCTTTGGTTTTCCTCAAACATCTCATTGGTTGTTGCCCAGCCTTCCTCCTCCCCAGGGAGGGGTCATGTCAAAGCCCAACAGTGCTTTCCTGGATTAGAATTCCGGTCTGCCTTTCTCCCTTTCCTTTGGACTTCTGTGCCCTTCCTCTTACAGTGGTATACTGACTGCTGACTCATTACCACCTTTGCCACTCACTGGACCAGTAGACATTTTACCTTGAATTAAATGGTCCTCACTTGTAACCAGCAGAGTAACACAATATAGCAAGTCCTATAATGTCACCTAGGTTCTTCAATAAGCAAAGGACACTAATGTTACACTTGGGTGGCAGAGACAGCTGAAGCTCTGAATCTGAGGCCAGCCTGACCTACAGAGCAAGTTCCAGAAAAGCCAGGGTTACACAGGGAAACCCTGTCTCAGAAAAGAAAAAAACAATCTTGAGCACATTACTTAAGTCGTGTTTATTTACACTTTCACTTAAGCAAAGTGTAAAAACACATTTGTAAGACAACTGGAGAAAAATCAGCACAGACCAGATACTATTAGATGATTCTACCATTAGGTAAAATTTGTTGGTTATGATTGGCAACTGTTGTTGGATATGATCAAATGATAAAGTATGTTTATATTTGCTTTAAAATTTCCTTGAGAGTGTTGGGAAACAAGGGCACTGATGAAATAATGTCAACTGTGCCCACAGGAGGTTCTTCTGTGTTTTGGCATGTTTGAAAAGTTTCACAGTAAATGGTTATGTGTGCATGTGCATATGCACATGCATGTGTATGTATGTGTACTCAGGTGTGTGTGTGTGTGTGTGTGTGTGTGTAGGTTGCATGTGGAGGCCAGAGGTTAATCTTGGGAAATGTTCCTCAGGTACCATTCACCTTGGTAATTTCTCTTTCTTTTTTGAGACAGGGTCTCTCTGTATAACCCTGTGAGGCCTGGAACTCACTATATGACCAGACAGACTTGAAACATACATCTTGTTTTTGAGATAGGGTCTTTCACTGTCTGGAATTCGTCAAGTAGGCTAGATGACCAGTGAGTTTCCAGGGATCCATCTCAGTATTGAAATCACAATTGCACACATCCATTCCTTACCCTCTTCTTTAACAAGAGCTCTGGAATCAAACCCTCAAGCCTCCTTGCTTTTAAGCAAGCACTTGTCTGACTAAACCATACTCCAGGTCCCCCAAAACATTTGTTTCTTTTCTATTCAAATCAACAAATGGGCTTGTGCTGTTTGGTACCAGCATTATAATAGAGTCACCCTTGAGGAGGTACCCAGGCTGCGGAGCATTCTAGGGTGTCACACAAAGATGAGGGAAGAGTTCAAGTAGCTCCCCAAGCTTGCACAGGTGTCCCAGACAGGGCTTGGCCCATTTTTCTAGTTATAACCATCTAGTATCTTGAAGTCCAAGCTAAAATCAAGTCAGCTGGGGCGCGATCCAGCTTTGGAAGTTTTGTCCTGAGGAGAGTCTGTGGGTCCTGGCAGCCACCCTTTGCATGGTGAGTCATCCTATTCTTTCACCTCCTCTGCATTGATTTCCTTCTCTTGACTTGGACTCTTGTACTCTTTGTCCCAGTGCAAAAACAGAACCATGTTTTATAACACTGGTTAGATAAAACTGACTCCTGAAAGCTCACCTCTAATAGACACGTTCTGATTAGTACATTCATACCAGGAATTTTGGGACTCTGGCTACTGGAAGGTCCTGAAGGCCAAAACGCCATAGCATGAGTACACTTCTTGGTCTTGCTCATGGAGGGAGCCAAGAGTCCTCAAAGAAGTGGCTGGTTTCCATGTTAGGCAGTGCAGGCACAGCATAAGTATGTAGTATATCACCATGCTGCCAGCTAAGTTGTTAGAAATTATGGAACACATTAAGAAAGACATAGTGGTCAGATACCACAGTGCTCCATGATCACATGTAGCATGTGATCAGGATAATGAAGTCCAGTAATGAACCACCAGAGGAATATGAATATTAAATCCATAATGATAGCAAAATTATTATGAAGGAAAGTAGGACTCCTGCCCAAAGGACTGATAAATGTGGAGGAATAGATGGAGGAAATCATTTGCACACACTGTACAAGCAAATGCAGGCGAGACCCACTGAAGGATGTTAAGGCCAGGGGGAATTTATCATGATGGTCTGAATCTGGGCACAATTTCATGATGTCTTCATAGACATCTGACTTGCTGCAGATGCATGTGATATGATTATATAGCAGAGAATTGCTTTGGCTTGTACCCGAATGACCATCATCAAGAAAGGGTCTTGAATGTCACCGGGGATGGTGGACGAGGCTGTTCAGCTGGGGAATGCACATGAGCAGGACAGAAATGAACTTCACATTAGAGCAGTTCTACTTAAAACTGGGATAGCCGGGTCACCCCTCAGAAACGCACTGTCATTAAAAGTAAGCAAAGGGCGTGTTAGTCCTGCAGACTTTTCGGGAGTCGAGGCCAGTGACCGTTCCAGATTCTTGAAATGCTGTTTCTGGAGAGAAACAGGGAGACCAGCCATGGCAGTGCTAATCCCAAGCTCAAAGACAGACAAACAGATCCCTGAGACTCTGTGTAAGAGAGAAGGGGACAAGGAGGAGAGACCATGCAATGGAGGGAGGGAGGGAGGGAGGAAGGGTAAAAAAATGTATTGGCATGAAATTTAGCAAAGGTCAGCCTGTCGCACAGGCTCTCTCTGTTCTTAGGAAACACGTGTAAGGGGAGGCCAGCGTATGCTGCTATATCTCAAGCAGCCATCAAAGACTGCTGTGCTTGGTGGTAGTGAAATGGTCGAGCAAATGGGACCCTGTGGGAGTTCACTGACAAACTGGGTAATGAGTAGCGGTGTACTTTTTCATAAAAAAAATTCCATAAATTTGGAATTATTTCTAAATATAAAGTATCCAACATCTCAATTATTTTTGGTATTTGCTGTGTCTCATGTTACAGAAATGAATTGTTTGGAGATTGTCTGCTTCCATGTTTTCTGCCATCCCTGTTTGAGGTCAATGAAATGACCAGTCATTTTCAATAAATAAGAAAAGACACAAAGCTTAGGAGTCAGTTCTGGATTTTTAAGAGCATGGGAAATATCAGGTAGTACTGAAATCAGTAGGTTCTGAGCTCCACAAAGTTCTGAGTTTTGCACATGTCTGTCTCCCAGTCCAGTTTGCTGCCTGTTAGATGGTAAGGGTTCAAATATCTGTTGGATAAATATACAAATTATATTCCAAGCTAAGATTTGAAACTTGAAGGTACCATCTCATGAGGATTTGAAGTGATTCATAAATTCATGTGCAAATGATTCTATCTGCAGTGTATGTTCAGATATAAAAAAAAATGGCACCCCTAAACAAAGAGATTTCTTCTGGAGTCATTTATCATATTAAACCTTCCTATCTACAGTCAATAAAAGTTTATGCTAAAACGAACAAGAGGAAAAAACCTGGAAGAAAGCTCATGATCTGTGTATATTTCTTATTCAAAGTATTGCCACGAATCATTTGTCTTCTCTGAGTCTTAATTATGATCCTGCTATAAAAAATAATATACAAAATCAAATAATGTCTTGGAATACACTTTCCATAGAACATGATTTACTGCTGTCTTGATCTAGACAATGGGAAGCCATGCTTTAAATTACTCCTTAGAAGGGGGCTGGTGTGATGACCCAGAGAGCTGGCAGTAGGAAAGTGGGTGTGAACGTTAAGTCAATTTCAGGAAGAGTGGATTTCTGAACCTGACCTGCCCAGGTCTCTTGCATCATGTTCAAGTCCATGTATTTATAGCCAGTTGTAAAGAAAGACCTTGAAAAACAGGGTTACAGGTAGGAAGAACAGTGCCACATGCACACATCCAGATGTTGATTTACACAGTATGCGTCAGGCTGTGGGATGTGTTGAGATTTTTAACCACTGAAGATGAAAAGCTGCCAGCATCTGGGAGTGTGGGGGTGGGGAAGAGGAATGCAGTTGCAGGGAGCGAAAGCAATCCTGTGCTGCAATCCTGTGCAGCCGGCTTGTGCTGGAAAGAGGCTGTGTGTTCCAAAGGCGCAGAGCCCCGGATGAGAGGCCAAACAAAGACGAAGAATTCAAACTTGAAATGTAGCATCTGAAAAATTACTTGCTTGATTGCAAATGAGAGCTGGAGTTGGCCAGAGCCAGAAGTCTTCTCACGCACATTGGTGTTGTCAGAGTCCAACCGGTTACAGATTTACCTGTGATCTGAAGCCCACTTGCAACACAGGTTATGTTGCTGTGACACAAGAGACAGGTTGGAAGGCAGCATGGTGTTGCCTCATTTTAAACTCCTGGCTGAAGTGGAGCCAATGCTCTCTCATGGAACTTTTCCATCTCTCGGCAATGTTTGAGGAGCACTGGGTGAGGAGTTAGGAATCAGCCTTTAGATTTGGGTTTTCCCAGCTGGGCGGTGGTGGCGCATGCCTTTAATACCAGCACTTGGGAGGCAGAGGCAGGCAGATTTCTGAGTTCAAGGCCAGCCTGGTCTACAAAGTGAGTTCTAGGACAGCCAGGGCTACACAGAGAAACCCTGTCTTGAAAAAACAAAAAAACAAAAGCAAAAATTGGGTTTTCCCTTAAATAACATTGGACAATGAGTCATATACTTCTCTTGGGTCCAGTTACCTCCATTTATAAAAATCCGAACTACATGTGCTATGGAACACTTTGTTGAGTAAGAGGCAGTTAAAAAAAAAAAAAAAAAACAAGGGTAACGTGTGTGAGTGTGTGTGTGTGTGTGTGTGTGTGTGTGTGTGTGTGTGTTTTGAAAGGGAAGGTTCCTCAGTTAAGAGCATCTGCTGTTCTTGCAGAGACCTAGGTCCAGTTCCTAGAACCCCACATGTCAGCTCACAAACATCTGTAACTCTAAATCTGAGAGATCTTGCACCTTCTTCTTACATCTGTGTACTAGGGATGCACAAGATACACACACACACACACACACATATTCAGGCAAAATGTTCTTGTGTAGAAAATAAAAATTAAGAGATATTAATTAAGCCGTCTCTCCTCCTTTTTTATTTTTATTTTTTTATTTTTTGGAGACAGGATCTTATATATGTCAGAATGGCTTCAATCTCAATCTGTGGCAAAGAATGCTCTTGAAATATGATCATCCTGCCTCCACTTCTCCTGTGATGGATATAGGTATTTCTATGTTCTAGGTTTATGCAGTGTTGGAAAGGGGACCTGTGGCTTTGTTTAAGCTAGACAGACGTCTAAGCACATTTGCAACCCAAAATTGATAACTAAAAATTTATGTATTTTTATTTTATGTATATAAGTATTTTGCTTGCATGTATGTATGAACACCACATGCATGTCTGGTACCCATGGAGGCCAGAAATAGGAATCAGATCCTCCAGACTTAGTTTATTGGTGGTCGTGAGTGCTGGGGACTGAACTTGGCTTCTTTGTAAGAACAGCAAGTGTTCTTAGTCACTGAGACATCTTTATAACCCCAAGAAAAGATAACTTTTACACTGTAACTTGGAATATTGTCTCTGCTCTTGAACTCAATAGTTGGCATGTCTTTGCGAGTTAGTAGGTTCCATTAGGATAGCTCATTCACAGATAATTCACCTCCAGAACTCTTCTTTATAAATTTGCCTCCTTCTGTTTGAACTTTGTGTGGCATGAAGCATCTAGGGCTTAATTTGATACCTTTTGAGAATTTGATATGTCTTGAAAAATGTATGCCTAGTGTTGGGAAGGAAATGTTCAAACCTTAGGTCTGTGTTCACGTCCCTAGAATTCTCCGTGCACCTGTTGGTATGCAGAGGTGGTGGATGTCATCATGAGTGGGTCAGACTCTCAGCTTCTGGTTCAACTTCAAACAGAACTCCATTCTATCCTTTGATTTGTGTATCAAAGGCATCCACCCATTTAGAACACCACATCAAGAATGCTGAACTTTTCAGACATGTATTTGGCTCATTTGATTTTTCTGGCTTCCTTTTCTTTCCTTGTATTTATTTATATTCAGTAGGTGTATTTATAAGAGGCCATTTAAACCATAGAAGTCATTCGGTGTCACAGGACCCCACCAGCCAGAGCCAATGTTTTTGTTTTTAAGTACAACAGGCTCTGTCCACATAGCCTCTGTCCTTTCTAATCCTGTTGTTTCCAGTTCTCATCTTCAGCATCAGATCGGTGCCTTCTAGCTCCTAGGAGACTACCTATCACCATATGGTGACTTGGGATTATGTCTCAAATTGTCAGGAAGCTTATATGGCCAGTGGGGATGGAAGAGGAGATGGAAGAGAGGTCTTCTTTGTCTGTTTCTTTGGTTTAGTGTCTGAAGCAATGGCAACAGCTTTGCTGTGGTCTGAGTGTGATTGGTAGACCCCATCCCTTCCCCTGCCCCAGTGGTCCCCACTCCCACCAGGTGGCTCTGGACTGTGGGCTCTAGAAACCTTTCCTTTGTCCCTCTGGCCCAGGACCAAAGGTCTTCTTGTGCCACTGTTTCTGATTGTGTCTTTTATTTCATGTCTCTGATTTTCTGCCACCTGGATATCTTGTTCTCTATGTTTGATTCTCTGTTCATGTGCATATAAGTATATGTGTACAGTATGTGTGTGCGTGTGTGTGTAGACACATGCCCTTTTGTGTGTATGTGTTTATGCATGTGTGTTTGTGTATATGGCAGGGCAGGGTAGAACCTCTGCTACATTCCTCACGCTATGCCCACCTTTTTGGAGACAGGGTCTCTCACTGGCTTGTTGGTTGTCAGTACACTAGGTAGTCTGACCAACAATCTCCAGGAATCTGCCTGTCTCTCAGTCCCCAGTGCTGGAATCACAAGTGCCTTCCACCGTGTGGGGCACTTAGGAATCAAGCTCAGGTCCTTATAGCAGCTTGTGTTCTCATGCTAATTATGTTACCCAAAACCTTGTTTGCAGAGTCCTTCATCAAGGACTAAAGGAAGCCTGTCCACAGTTGGGTTTTTTGACTGGTCGGTAAAGATATGGACTGACAATTCCTGGGCAGGGAGACAGCGGCAGGACTTTTAGGATTACCGGGAAGGAACTGAGGGAGGAGGAACAGAAGATTCTGCCATGACAGGGCTTAGAAGACAGACCATACTGGAAAGGTGCCTGAGGATGAGACAGCCCAAATTAGGTGCAGGGGGGAAAGCGGCCCTAGGAGGGCTGTGGAGCAGGATACAGGGCAGCAAAGATAAAATACAGACTTAGTAAGTATTAATTCAGAAATATCAGAGAGGAGAGTGTGTTAGCAGTGGGGAGGTTTGGAAGTGCCAACCATCTGCTGTTCAAGGCATATTAAAATAGACACTTCGAGTGTGCCTTTCACTCGTGAATACAGACCAATCTGGGGGAGGAAATCAAGAAGCATGCACAGGTGCCAGAGGACAGGTAGCGAGAAGTATGTGCCTCCGCGGGTTGGGAGTTCAGATCTGATTAACAATTTACTGCATCAGGTCCTCATGCTTGTAAGGCAAAAGTGTTACAGACCGGCTCCCCTGCCCTCAATTCTCTCTGTTTCAAGCACTAAAATAGCTGAGTGGTGGTGGCGCACAACTGTAATCCTAGCACTCTCGGAGGCAGAGGCAGGCGGATTTCTGAGTTCGAGGCCAGCCTGGTCTACAGAGTGAGTTCCAGGACAGCCAGGGCTATACAGAGAAACCCTGTCTCGAAAAAAACCAAATCCAAAATCAAGTGCTAAAATGATCTCTCTGTTAAAAAACAAAACAAAACAAAACAAAAAACTGGATCCCCAATAATAAAGCTATTATAATTACTAGAGAGACTACCAAAATCAGGTCTTTAAGATAAGATTTTGAACTGTTTGCTAACCTGTTTAAGTGCATGGTGATGGTGTTTTTTACAGATGGAAGAACAAACTTTTTTAAAAATGTGACTCCTTGTGATATCAGCTGCATCATGTTTATCCAAATCCTTCTCTACTGTCTTCTTGGTCTAAGTACTGGCTGAGGTCGAGTTTTGGTGAGATGAAGCAGACGTGGATTTTGACTGATGTGCCAGGAAGGGTGATCACAGAATGTGAGGTCTTATGTTTATAGAAGGACACAGTGACTTCAGAGCTGAACGTCTTGGTTCAGGGCACACATTCAGGACTCAGTCTTAAAATAATTATTTACTCTAGAAGCCACAGGCCAGGCATGGGAGTCTGGAGGGATCCGCAGTTCTGTTAGCTGTGGAAGTCAAAAACTTCCAAAGTCCCTGTGTTAGATTTGTGTCATTAGAGGGAACAAGGTGGAAGCCAGGCATATGAGGAGATGTTAGAGAGAGTTAACTGAGCAGGGAACCTCAGTTCTACTTCCAAATCCCTCTAAACTTGTCTTGCGAGAATCCATCTTGTGCAAGGAAAACAGGCTCTCCTATGTAGATACTGTCTGTTGTCATGGAGACAGTCTCATCACCTGCAAGGCTAGAGCTTCTTCCTCCTGCTCTAGAAATGATCAAATCTCAACATTCTCCCAGTGCTATATGAAGGGAAAGAATTTCCAGTTTTCCTTCTTGAGCTGACATGCTGATTCTAATTCAATATTGTATTAAAGGAATAGTTTTGTTTTGTTTTTTTGGTTCAACCCAACTTAGCTTTAGATTGAGCCAGGCCGAGATTGGGTGTGAACCAGTTTTGAGACTTGAAATTCATTGCACTAGCCGAGGTTACTCCTTTTTTGCTTAGATACTTAGCATGTGGGTATTTGGGGGCATGGCCTACACTGCCTCCCACTGCCTCTGATGTCTCAGTAAAGACCCATATGATGATGATTCCAGACCTTAAAGATGCAAATGTGGTGGTTTTAATTTTGAGTTTAAGGCCCAAGCAAGCAGAGTCAGAATAAAACTGAAAATAATTTACCACCTGTTTCAGATAAGAAGGTTGTGGAAGTCATCTCCAAACCACTGCACAAAGGAAGCACTCGGATTTTACTCAGAGGTCTTATCTGTGTTCACGGACAAAAGTGCTTTGGGGACAGACATATTTCTGAGCATGCTCAGTTAAGGGGCACATTCCCAAACATTTAACCTTATTCAAGGAGGAGAGAGGGCAGATGTGGACACATTTTCAGGCATGCTGAACTAAAGATCTTGGAACACATGTTTCAAAGGCTAAAATGGGGACAGGACCAGTTCTAGGCATGCCCAGTTAGAATCATATACCTGGTGATAGGGAATTCCTCTTGGAGGCTAAGCTTCCTCAGCACTGTTTTGGGAGTGGGAGGATGGAGCAGGGGAGGAAAATAAAAGCTTAAAATGGAGCATCAACAGGGATTCACTGCGGAAATTTGCTGCTAGAGGTGTATGTCTTGCTTGGTGGCCAAGGGAAAAACAAGGACATCTGCTAGGAGACAAAAGTCCTGGAGGAGAGTACCAGGCTTTGCATGGGAGGAAGATACTCAGAGGTTTGAGTTTACCCTTGCTCAAACCCTAATGGATTATGAAAGAAAAAAATCTGAACATTTGTGATTGCTGGAATTATATGCTCTGAAGAGGAGATTATAGGTGGCTCTTTTGGAATGACAAGGAGCAAGAGGCTATCTCTGTTTATGTGAGGAGATTCTTGGTAGCCAGGGGAAGATGACTCCATGGGACACAACAGCGTCCTCCTGTAGCCCTTGTTCATTCAAGTCCATGGCAGCAGGGAAGCAGGGTATCTACTCTCCACAGCAGGGGTGGTCTCCTTCCAAGCCTGCTTGGTGCTACCATTGCCAAAGACAGCCAGTGTTGAATCTGAGAGAATTCTGCTTCCTAATGTCTGAGGTAGGCAGCACTGTTAACATCTGATGGCAGGGGCTCAGGAGACAGCTCCATCAATAAAGTGCTTACCGTTTAGGTAAGACCTGAGTGTGGTCTGTAGCACTTACATAAGAAGCTGTGTGTCAGGAGCACACTTGTAATTGTAGAGCTATGGAGGCAGAAACAAGCAGATCCCTGGCCAGCCCGCCTAGCCTAGTCTTAGTCCCTAGTGAGAGATCCTGCCTCAGGAGAGAAGTGATGGCCAAGGCCGGCCTCCACATGCACATGCATACATATACCCGCACATGTAAACACACATACACGCACACACGAAAGAGAGATTGATAGAAAGACTTGATGGCAAATACCATACATTTCATTCATATTTAATCAAGCAAAACCATCCCAGGCTACTTTATTTACAAAGCTATTGTTTCTCAATGAAGCAGAATGTTAGACTGTCCTGCCATACAGCTAGCAAGAACCACCGTTGCCCTTTGAAGTTTATCTGTTTTTCTCTTTGCTTATTATTTGGTTAAGATACTGAGGATGGACTTACTGGCTAAAATACTTATAAGTCAAATATTTATAATTGCATCATCCTTCATGATAGAAAAAGGATTTTTTACTCAATGAACAGCCTCCGAACAAAAGGTCAGAGCAAACCATGAAGAGAGGATTCTTCCATGTTGGTTTATATTGTGTGTGTGTGTGTGTTCATCTGTCCATCCACCAATCCATCCATGTCTCTCTCTCTCTCTCTCTCTCTCTCTCTATTTGTTTGTTTGTATTTTAAATACAGTCAGTAAAAGCAATAAAAAGATTGCTGTGCGTGCTGTCGTACGTGATCACGGAGAGGAGGCCTTCACTCCACTCTTGGAGCACTGTGGTCTTCTGACCTGACGGTGAGGTGAGGCTGTGGGGAGCTGGAATGCCTATAGCCTTGAACGTGTCCAAAGTCTTAGACCCATCAGAATGGCTAAGATCAAAAACTCAAGGGCTAACATATGCTGGTGAGGATGTGGAGTAAGGGGAACACTTCTTCATTGCTGGTGGGAGTGCAAACTTGTAGAACCACCTTAGAAATCAATTTGGCAGTTTCTCAGAAAATTGGGAATAGTTCTACCTCAAGACCCAGCTATACCACTCCTGGGCATACACCCAAAAGGATGCTCCACCATCCCACAAAGACACTCGCTCAACTATGTTCATAGCAGCTTTATTTGAAATAGCCAGAGCCTGGAAACAGCGTAAATGTCGCCTCTTTGTTTCTTAAAGACCTTGTCTGTATGGGGTCAGCCCTTCCCCCTGTCATTCCTGATTCTAATTATGAGGCTTTAGCAGAACTGTGGGCCTTGCCTTTGGCACCTTCATCAGGACAGCTGGCTGTCTTGATGTCTAAGTGTGCCATCTTACTGCCTTAAAATGAGGAGGAACCAGACTGGGACTTTGCATGCCATGGGCTGTGGGACTTTGTTTATGGTGATAGACAGGATCTGGCAGCAGCGAGGGCGAAGACACACATGCAGGGAGGTTGCTGGTGGCTCCAAGGCTTTTTCCTTGTGTCCTTCAGGACAGCTGCATCTATGACTTTTTTCCTTTCACATCTGGTTTACCAGCCCTTTCCAAAATCCCAAGGCTGATACCATTTTTTAAATGAACAGTTTGACTGAATTGGGATTCTGATACTCGAAGCTGAAAATCTGAATAGATATAAGATTAATTTTCTAGGCATTGTATTAACAGCTGGTTACTGAATAATAACCACATACCTGTCTAGTGCTGGGCATGAAATAGAGAAGTAGTGATCTCTCTGTTAGAATGGATCTGAGTGCTCCCTCCCAGAGGAGAAGGCTGTGCTCACTCCCTGTGGGCACAGCTTCTCTGGACTGTCATCCCTGAGTCACATGAGCCTCTCTTTGGGCAGCTGCACATTCTGAGGTGTCCAGTCTCATCTTCTTCAGAGGCAGTGACTCTCCTTAGAGAGACCCACATAGATGGTCCCTACATAGACAGAATCTCCTTAGAGAGACCCACATAGATGGTCCTACATAGATAGACTCTCCTTAGAGAGACCCACATAGATGGTCCCTACATAGATAGACTCTCCTTAGAGAGACCCACATAGATGGTCCCTACATAGATAGACTCTCCTTAGAGAGACCCACATAGATGGTCCCTACATAGATAGACTCTCCTTAGAGAGACCCACATAGATGGTCCCTACATAGACTCTCCTTAGAGAGACTCACATAGATGGTCCCTACATAGATAGACTCTCCTTAGAGAGACCCACATACATGGTCCCTACATAGACAGACTCTCCTTAGAGAGACCCACATACATGGTCCCTACATAGATAGACTCTCCTTATAGAGACCCACATAGATGGTCCCTACATAGATAGACTCTCCTTAGAGAGACCCACATAGATGGTCCTACATAGATAGACTCTCCTTAGAGAGACCCACACAGATGGTCCCTACATAGACTCTCCTTAGAGAGACCCACATAGATGGTCCCTACATAGATAGACTCTCCTTAGAGAGACCCACATAGATGGTCCTACATAGATAGACTCTCCTTAGAGAGACCCACACAGATGGTCCCTACATAGACTCTCCTTAGAGAGACCCACATAGATGGTCCCTACATAGATAGACTCTCCTTAGAGAGACCCACATAGATGGTCCCTACATAGATAGACTCTCCTTAGAGAGACCCACATAGATACCCCTAAGTGAGGTAGCATCTTTCCCCCCCCCCCACCCGACACACAGAACCTGTAAGCATATTTATTTTTGTGCCTATCAACTTCTTGTCATTAAAGCTAATTGCTTTCTAAGAGCACCTAAGGAAGTATTGGCTCACTTCTCTCATATGGTTGATGTAGAAATATTACCAGCATGCAGAAACTCTTTTTAATGGCTTGTGACTCCTGTCACTGCCTTCTCACACTCGCTTATTCTAGATCCTTTTTGTTTTGTTTTGTTTTAATTTTTTTTTTGATTTGGTTTTTTCGAGACAGGGTTTCTCTGTGTATCCCTGGCTGTCCTGGAACTCAACTCTGTAGACCAGGCTGGCCTTGAACTCAGAAATCTGCCTGCCTCTACCTCCCAGAGTCTAGGATTACAGGCGTGTGCCACCACCGCCAGGCTACATTCACTTATTCTAAAAAGAACATGGAAAAGTTTATATGGACTCAGTTTGGCACAACTACAGTTGTCCTGTGCTCTAAGTGCTGCGATCACCTCCAGATTAACAACCTTAGTAGCTTTTATTTCTTTATTTTATTTTATTTTTTGGTGTTTTGGATTTGGTTTTTTCCACACAGTATTTCTCTGTGTAGCCCTGGCTGTCCTGGAACTCACTCTATAGACCAGGCTGGCCTTGAACTCAGAAATACGCCTGCCTCTGCCTCCCAAGTGCTGGGGGGTTACAGGCATGCACCACCACCGCCTGGCTACTTTAGTTGTTTTTATTTTTTTCCTTTGTAGTTTTTGTCTTTGGTTTTCTTTGACAGTTTATATGATAAAATCCTTGGGGGGAAAGCATCTTTTTTTAAAAAAAAAAAACATTTTCTTTAAGATTTATGTATTATATATAATTACATAGTAGCTTTCTTCATACCCTCCAGAAGAGGGCGCCAGATCTCGTTACAGATGGTTGTGAGGCACCATGCGGTTTCTGGGATTTGAACTCAGGACCTTCAGAAGAGCAGTTGGTGCTCTTAACCACTGAGCCATCTCTCCAGCCCCTGTGAAGAATCAGTTTAAAGGAAAAGAGGTTGATCCGGCTTGCAGCTCATGGGCACCATTCGCCATGGTGAGGAGATTAAGGTAGCCGGAGCTTCGTGATGTCCTACCCACCGTCAGAAACCAGAGAGTAATGAATACACGCACACTAACAGTCTCCTTAGTGCAGGAATTCATGCCTAGGGAATCACGGTGCCAACGTTGTGGCTGGGTCTTTTCATATCAGTGAACACGACTAAGATGCCACCCCTGTGATGAGACTCCAGCCTGAGTCTCTGGGAGCTTTGTGTGGTCTTGTGAGATGCTCCTTGGGGGGGGGGGGCGGGTGTTCCTGACATGCAGCAGCAGTGGGACAGGCTTCTGGTGCTTGCCTTCCGGAGCACAGTGCCCTGTGGCTGGGCCCTTAGAGAAGGGCCAGACACCCCCGTACATTTGTAAGCCTCTGGATGTTTTGTGCGTCCAGATTGGCCAACCTCAGCGGCCTGTCTTCAGTTCTCAGGTGACGGCAGGGCAATCAAAATCCTACATTCATTTCTTCCAGTCCTTGGGAAAGGGATAATACTAACATAATATACACACATGTATAACCCACTTAACCCTTCTAACCAGCCCACAAGTAGGCTCCACTACTGTTTTAGTTTTTCAGCACTGCAGTTCAGAAGTTCCCAGAATTCTGGGTTCAAACAAGAAATAAGTTTTCTTTTGCAGTTCTAGACATCAGAAGTTCAAGGTAAGTTATGGCAAGCTACCTGTGCTACGTCGAGAGGCCCTGGAGGAGGATCCTGTGTTAGGGCACTTCCCTCGCTCACTGGTGACTGGGATTCCTTTCACTTCCTGAGTCAGAGACAACCAGTTCCCCTCTCCACCCCCTCCCTGGGTTATGTCTTCTCATCATCGGCCATCAGTACTGGAGCTGGGGAGCTACGGGTAGCTCGTCTACACTTACATATTAAGTTCTACAAAGACATAATTTTCTAAATACAGTGTCACAATCACTTATAAGTCACCGCGGTGTAGGGGAGAAAGCCATGCTCTCAGGCAGTGAGATCGCTGCCACCAGACTTTACTTTAGAAAGGCAGAATCGGGATCCAAGCCCATTCTGCCTGGATCAGAGACAGCGCTGCTCCTGCTCAGCACAGCGCAGCACAGCACCCTCAGCTGCTGGCACCCCACGTTCGCCCTGCACGGTGATGGTTGTTGTCCTTCGGTAAGACTAGAATCCTTCCATCACCAGCTTAGGACTGTATCCATGGGGTTATTTGTTTATTTAAAATAAACAAATAATCCCAGGAGGAAGCTAACACTGAGTAAGAACCCAGTGGGTTGAGGAAGGCTTTGCCTATGCAACCTCAGGGCTGCAGGAGGGCAGATCCTGGGAACTTCAAACCCCCTGAATGAGGAGTGGTGTCCTTCTGTGGGGTGCTTCTGGAGGCCAGAGACGTCCTGGCCTCACTGTCTGTCACTTGACTTCCATGGGAGTCTGTGTTCTTGCAGCCATAGAACTAGTGAGATTCCCCACCATCTTGTGCTAACACTAACCCAGCTCTAGTTCTCATTACCCACCGAGGAGACCACGCAGAACAGCTACGTGTGTGGCGTGGATGACTTAACTTCCTCACTGGCACAGTGCCTCGTGCCCTCTAGTCCTTGTAAGCACTTCATTGTAAAGAATTTGCAAATAAAAATTATGGTTGTTATTCATATTTCCATACATAAATATGTACTGGCCAGCATGAACATTTACCATTCCGATCCCATTTATTTTTATTCAGTTGTACTTACGTCCTGTCCCGATCACTTGGTATTGGACTGGTTTTCCTACTCCCAGCATGCACTAGTCGCATGTAACTCTTCATCTAAGGGTGGCACCATATGGGTTTCCCCTGTGCGGGTTAGCACATCAATTGGGGTCATCAAGTTGGTCTTAATCAGACAACCACATTGTTGAGAGGTCATGGGTTCAGCTGCCCTGTCAAATATTGAAGACATTATCTCATAGCAGACATCCTGGTCTTCTGACTCTTGCAATCTTTCTACACCTTCGTCCAAGATTCCCACACTTAGCCTTAGGCTAATATTGTAGATGGATTAGCTGGGGTCGGGCATCCCACAGCCATTAGCTGACTGCATCTCCTCAGCAGCCTCCATCTGTTGCAAATAGACGTTCCTCTGATGAGAAGTGAGAGCGACATCTGTGAGAGTAAGGGTAGGTATGGAGCACAAGTGGAGGTGCTCCAGTGTAGGAAGGTGGCAGTAGAATGTCCCCCCCGCCCCCAGGTCTTGGACATCTCCAGTCATGAGCTGTTGGCTGGATTTACAGTGGCAGAATGAATCTCCTCCTGTTGAGTAGGCTTTAAGTTCAATTGCACAGATGCTGTTTCCCTTAGAATAGAAGTGTCATTATTGTACCATTAGGATATCTTGCTAGTCCTTACCTTCTTGTGGTTTATAGGCTTAACAGCTAGGCCGGCCTGCCCGTTGCTTCTGTGTCAGCAGCTGGCATGGCGTGGCACGGGTTTGATTGCTTGCTCTGCTTCAGTCCCTTTGAGGTAACTATGCAGTTCACCCTGAACTTCCAGGTTAATCACTGCTCAGGAAATTTGGAGCTATTTTACAATTTGAGGAAGTTCCCTGGGTCACAAGGGACTTCAGAAAGGCCTCTGGGACATTGGGAATTCCCCAGTTCTCCCATTTGTGCTGCTTGTGGTTCAGCTCCATGCCCAGGGTACAGTTTAATGAGCTCAGGGCAAAGGTCAGTGGTACAAAGGTTCCTGTTTAGGTCTTTGGACTGGTCAAAGGTTACACTTCACATTCTCTTTTGGATTTGGAGTAAGCAGAGCAGACTCAGGTGTTTCTTTCTCTAGTATAGGAGACAAATGGAATACCATATTAGCAGGTGCTGGTAACTCAGAGAGGTAGCAGAACTCTCTAAAATAGCCTGACAAGATTTTTGAAGAATACTTCAAACCAAACCAAACCAAACCAACAAACCATCATCAAAAATCATTACATTTCTTATGAGAGAAATCCATCAGCTATGTGGTTTCTGGGTCTGTTCAGGTTCCTGGTACTGTAGCTTTGCAAACCCCCTCCTCTAAACAAACACAAATGAAGCTACACATCGCCTTCCTTTCTGTACTGATGCACGGTCTCTCAGGATCTCTTTCTACACTGAATGCACCTGAGGCTTGCGGATACTCTTCCTCTCCAGACAACTCATGCTTGTCTCACTGTGTTTCCTGCGCTTGTGCTGTGACTGCTTGTGCTCACAACTGCTTACTCATTGTGCTTCCAGTTGTTTTATTCTTGAAGGCAGGGCCAGGATTTTCTCAATTCTGTGGTCTCGCTGCCTAGCCGGGCTGACAGTAACATGGAGTAACACAGACCAGTCTTGATTGCCTGAAGCTACGTGAACAGTTCTCCATTTCTACTCAGAAGGGCCTACTAGGCATCCTCGTTTCGTGGCTGTTGCTATGAGAGAATACTTGGACAAAGAGCTGAAAGTTCAGGGTTGAAAAGGTTTAATTTAGCCTACAGTTCCAGATTATAGTCCATCACCTCGGGGAACTCAAAGCAGGAAGTCAAGGCTAGTTATGTTTCAAGAACAGAGTGGCTGGGCAGTAGTGGCGCACACCTTTAATCCCAGCACTAGGGAGGCAGAGGCGGAGGTGGAGGCTGGAGGATTTCTGAATTCAAGGCCATCTTGGTGTACAGAGTTCCAGGACATCCAGGGCTATACAGAGAAATCCTGTCTCAAAACAAACAAACAAACAAACAAACCAAAAAACTACAGAGGGGCAGGGGTGGTGCATGCCTGTAATCCCAGCACTTGGGAGGCAGAGGCAGGAGGATTTCTGAATTCAAGGCCAGCTTGGTGTACAGACTTCCAGGACAGCCAGGGCTATACAGAGAAATCCTGTCTCAAAACAAACAAACAAACAAACAAACCAAAAAACTACAGACGGGCAGGGGAGGTGCACGCCTGTAATCCCAGCACTTGGGAGGCAGAGGCAGGAGGATTTCTGAGTTCGAGGCCAGCCTGGTCTACAGAGTGAGTTCCAGGATAGCCAGGGCTATACAGAGAAACCCTATCTCGAAAAAACAAAACAAAAAACCCCCCAAAACAAAACAACAACAACAAAACAGTCTGGGATACCTGCCAAGGGAATAAGTGCAGTATGCTGGATTGGCCCATATCGATGAACACAGTGCTCCACAGACAGTCCCACAGGCGAACCTGGATCTCTTAATCTCTTGGGATCTAAACAATGTTGTGATGTAATTAAATATTGTATAAAATGAATTTTTTAAAACAAACTTTGAGGGGATATCTAAAGAAATAACAGGGCCCAATGAATGTGGTTACAGTGTAAATACTTGCAACCCAACTTTATAAATGAGCTACGTCCACTCATACATTGGTGTCTGTGGCCCTCTAGTGGTTCTGTGAGTTAGAGCATGAGTTAAGCTCAGAAAATTCTGAGGACCAAAATTGCATCTCTGGGAAGGCAAAAGAAATCAACAAACCTAAGAGAAACCAGCAAATCATCTCTGAGAAGATGAACAAAATTGACAAACCATTTACCACCATTTACCAATTACCACACCCTCAAAAAAAGCTAGGACCCAAATCAACAGAATCAGAAATGAATGTAGAAATACCAAAGAAATTCAGAATATTATAAAGAAATACTTTTAAAACCCATATTCTTCTTCTTCTTCGCTCTCTCTCTTTTTTTTCCTGAGACAGGGTTTCTCTGTGTAGCCCTGGCTGTCCTGGAACTCACTGTGTAGACCAGGCTGGCCTTGAACTCAGAAATTCCGCCTGCCTCTGCCTCCCAAGTGCTGGGATTACAGGCGTGTGCCACCACGCCTGGCTAAAACCTATATTCTAAGAAATGGGGAAAACCAAAAAGAAATGGATGAATTTCTAGATTTGACCAGATGATTGAAATTAAATCGAGAAGAAGTCAGCAACCTAAACTGACCTATAAGAGATGAGAGTAGTCAGGTGTGGTGGTGTGTGCCGTTAGTCCCAGCAGGCAGATCTCTAAAGGCGAGGCTTACAGACTGAGTTCCAGGACAGCCAGGCCTGTACAGAGGAGCTCGCTCTCAAAACACAAGCAAGCACAAACAAGGAGGTGGACGCATCGATAAAAGCCTTCCAAGTAATAAAACCCTGGACCAGATGGATTTGTGTAATATGCATAACTAAATGAAAATTTTCGCTGGGCAGTGGTGGCACACGCCTTTAATCCCAGCACTTGGGAGGCAGAGGCAGGCAGATTTCTGAGTTTGAGACCAGCCTGATCTGCAGAGTGAGTTCCAGGACAGCCAGGGCTACACAGAGAAACCCTGTCTCTTGGGGGGGGGGGGGAAACAAAACCCAAAACAACAACAAAAACCCAAAAACCAAAACCAAAAACCAAACAAAACAAAAAAACAAAAATAAATAAATAAAAAATTCCATGTGGGTTAACAATGCTCCCTTCAAAAGTCATATACTATTTAACAAAAATTCCACCAGGCATGAGAAGCCCCCTTTTGAGTTGTTGGTCAGGATTGTGTGCTGGGATCAAAGGCGTGCGCCACCACCCCCAGCTGACTGTAATTTTCTTTAGTTTCCCCCAGCAAGTACTTAAGGGAAAGTAAGTATCTATTGCAGAAAACTCCAAGCACTTCAGACACAGATCCCAGAGCCCCCTGAGTCGGACTTGACCTGAAAGTGTCCTCCCTGAGAACTAGCTTTCAGGGAACCAGAAGGTGCTCTTTGGAGGAGGGATGGAGCCAACAGTCCCCAGTGATGGAGAACTTCCTGGCAGGCATGCTGGACAAGCCAGTCTAGGGGAACATTGCGGACACATTTGCTTAAGAAATTAGAATATAAGTTATCCATGTTTAAATGCCAAAGTTCTCTAATAAAGGTGCATTGCTACTAAATGACATATCAAGAACTCTACTGTAGGGCTGGTGAGATGGCTCAGCGGTTAAGAGCACCAACTGCTCTTCCAGAGGTCCTGAGTTCAATTCCCAGCAACCACATGGTGGCTTACAACCATCTGTAATGGGCTCTTCTGGTGTTTGAAGACAGGGGCAGAAGTGTACTCGCATACATGAGATAAATAATATTTTTTTTTTAAAGAATTCTACTGTACAAAACTGTGTATTGAATGAATGAAGATGTGACTTTGTATTAAAGCATTTGTACAGCATTTACAATATCCTGGGCTCAATTCTAGCACTGGAATAAAACAAAAACAAAAGATATTTCCAGTAGAGTAGAAATATGGCGACCATATAGTACAGCAAAGATTTTAAATAATAACAGATTAAATAGATGTGTATAAAGAAAAATAACTCCTTTTTCTCAAGAAGGATAAAATGAAGAGATTAAACTAGTCCTTATAAAGTAAAAGGGTTCTTTTTGAAAACCACAGGTTTCGCGGGCAGTGGTAGCACACGCCTTTAATCCCAGCACCTGGAAGGAGGATTTCTGAGTTCTAAGCCAGCCTGTTCTACAGAGTGAGTTCCAGAACAGCCAGGGATATACAGAGAAACCCTGTCTAAAAAGCAAAAACAAAAAACAAAAACAACCAAAACCAAACCAAAACAAAAAAAAACAAACAAACAAACAAAAAAAAAACCAAAAAAACAAAAAAGCAAAGAATTTATGCTTATGCAGTTATGCAGTGAGAAAGTTGCAGAGACAGATTTATTATTGGAATTCTGCAGTGAGGACTTCGTACACACCAGAAATGGTCCACTTTAGTTCCAAGATCCTTAGTTTTAGTGATGCCAAATAACCTGCCTCAAGGTCTATCAAATGAGAACTTAGAGGACTGCATGTCATGTAGTCATAATATGTGAGAATGAAGATTGCAGTTTTGGATCACTTAAAGATCTCAAGATGGGAGAGGGCACGAAGATACCTCAGCAGGCAAAGTGATGCCTGAGGCCTGAGTTAGAACCCAGAACACATACAAAACCACTGAGTGTGCTGATGTAGGCTTATAATGCAAGCCAGTCAGCCTGGCCTGATAGGCTAGCTTCTCCACAGTGAGAGATCTGAGGTTGTGCTGGGGCCTCACTCACACCTGCACAAACACTAAACATGTCATGCCTCCTCTCTGTCTCTGTCTCCCACACACCCCCACCCCAAACAGGACTCTGTGGTCCATGGGGGAACACAAATCCCAGTCGGAGGTGTTAGAGTTTTCTGTTTCCTCTGCTGCTGATTCCTCCCAGTCCCCCCCCTGTCACCTACTTCTTTGACTATCACTGTGAAGTCCACGATGCTCCCTCTACACTAAGCTTTAGGGAAGTCCCTGTGGGAGACTCAGCTGGATGCTGAGTATTTTCCTAGAGTGAGCATTCACTTGCAATGGCGCTTTTATTCTGCTCACAGCGGGCTATCTCTACTTTTATTCCAACTTCCACAGAATCCTTCTGTGCTGGTGAGTCTCAAAGATGCTCTTGAAAGAACATCTTCCTCTCTCCCTCACCTCATTCTGGTGTGTGTGTGTGTGTGTTCACACCCCCCTTGGTCTTCTGTTACTGGAGGAATCACAACCTTCACTCAGTTTTTTTCCACAAGAGAACGTGTCCCCTCCCAGTCCAAGAGTCTCTCATTGGTGAGAAAGGTCAGAATTTGCACGGATTTGATGGCATTGCCCGGTATTTCTGATGGGAGGAAACAGAGAACAAAGACAGATCCACCCCAGGAATCAGCTCTTCAGACTCTGAGGAGCATTGTTGTTTCCTCTCACTGTGTTTTCCATTGCTTTTTAAAAATTGGATATCCCCCCCCCCCACCCCAGCCCCGGAAGTCCTCCTCCCCCTCCCCTTCCCCCTGATTCTATGAGGGTGCTTCCCCACTCCCACTTTCCCAGCCCTGGCATTCCCCTACACTGGGGCATCAAGCCTTCACAGGACCAAGGGCCTCTCCTCCCATTGATGTCAGACAAGGCCATTGTAGTGGCTATTTCTGGTTGTCCACTTGACTCTATCTGGAATGAACTCTGACCTGGATCTTGGCTTGGAGATCTTGAGGCATAGTGGCTATGAATCCAAGAAGATTAAGACGGGAAGATCTGTGGGTTCAAGGTCATCTGGGACAAACCAAGTCCCAGATCCAGGAGAGGTGGCACACACCTTTAATCTGGGCCACACCTTCTGCTGGAGACCTATATAAGGACATTGGAAGAAGGAAGATTGTCTCTTCTTCGCCTGCTTGCCTTTTGGGACTGAGCAACAGCTAGATCCTTGGACTTCATTCACAGCTGCTGCTGAACATCGTTGGGAGTTGGACTACAGACTGTAAGTCACCAACAAATTTCCCTACTATATAGAGACTTCCCATAAGTTCTGTGACTCTAGAGAACCGGGACTAATACAGCCATCTTCTGCTCCATATGTGGCTGGAGCCATGTGTCCCTCCATGTGTACTCTTTGGTTGGTGGGCCAGTCCCCAAGATTTCTGGGGGGGGGGGGTGTCTACCCAGTTGACACTTTTGTTTCCCCCACGGGGCTGCAAACCCTTCAGTTCCTTCAGTCCTTTCTCCAACTCCTCCACTGGGAAACACAATAGTTGGCTGCAAGCATCTGCATTTGTGTTTGTCAGGCTCAGAACCTCTCAGGAGTCACCTATTACCAGGCTCTTGTCAGCAAGCTTGTTGGCATCCACAACAGTGTTTGTGTTTGGTGACTGTATATAGGGTGGATCCCCAGGTAGTACAGTCTCTGCTCTGCACTTTGTCTCTGTATTTCCTCCCATGAGTATTTTGTTCCCCCTTCTGAGAAAGACCAAAGCATCCACATTTTAGTCTTCCTTCTTGAGCATCATGTGGTCTGTGAATTATATATTGAGTATTCCAAACTTCTGGGCTAATATCCACTTACCAGTGAGTGCATACCATGTGTGTTCTTTTGTGACTGGGTTACCTCACTCAGTATGATGTTTTCTAGTTCCATCCATTTGACTAAGAACTTATTTATGAGGGTTTTTTTTTTTGGGGGGGGGTGGATTTTCAACTATAACCAGTAGGCAGAGGAAAGCCCTCAATCTTCTCTAGTTTTCTGCCACAAAGGGACAGAATGGAAAATAACTCTGCTCTCCTTTCCTCCTGAGAATTCATAGTTCTTACTAAGAGATGATGTGGTAGGCAGTGTCAAGGAGTGTGGCATGGAAGAAATCTCTATTGGTGGGTGGGGAGGAGAAGAAGATCTAGCAATGACCTTGGACAGGGGCAGGATCATACCTGAGGAACTACTTAAAGGCCTGCTAGGCAGCTGTGATGAGCATGTGGTTACCCCACGGTGGACCTGGAATGGCCTCTAATAAAGAGATAAACAAGGGTGGAAGAGCTGTGAGGAAGCAGATGTGCTTGTCTGTGCAGAGGCACGGACTGCATAGGCTCTGTGGTGTGGGCAGTAGGAGGTCCTGCTGACCAGCATCTTCGTATTTGTATTTTGATGCTGATGAGCTTGGTCCGCAGCCCATCTTGAGGTTCTAATTTGAGAATTCTTGTTCTAGATTTTCATGTACCATTTCCATATCTCCCAGGGCAGGAGGAAGCAGGAAAGCAAGAGCTCTTGAGGCAGCCCTACTTTTGAGCATTTTCAATTGCACACAAATTTGGCATAAAATACCCTGCTTGGTATGAACATGGGTTGTGTGGATGTGAACATGTGACATGTGGGTATGAACATGGCAACACTTTGCCATTTGCTATGCCTGTGTGTTAATAGGTGTTTCTTTTGCTCCTTGTGAGAAGCTAGAAATTATTGAAGGTTTTATGAATCTGTTTCAAGTCAAATTTCTGGTAGTATATAAGCTTTTAAGTTTCTGATAACACAAATTAGGCTGCCTTAGTCACTCAATTCCAAAGTTTCTGGATTCTTTTTCAAACTCTGAGTTCTCAGTCCCTACCTCCATCTCTCCCCTGCCCTGCCCAAAGTGCTTTCTAGAACATAAAAGCATTAAAACAAGACATCCATGTTAGAGTAAGGCATCTTTCCTCAAGGCAAACTACTTTTATCCACTATAACAATTAAAATATAAAACATCTTATGTAATTTTTTTAAGTCTTGACTTGGGCAAGATAAAGATTTAGATAACATGATGCACGTATGGATATTCAGTATAGGTCAATTAAGATATTCAGGAAGCTGGCTGTGGTGGCACACACCTTTAATCCCAGCACTTGGGAGGCAGAGGCAGGCAGATTTCTGAGTTCCAAGGCCAGCCTGGTCTACAGAGTGAGTTCCAGGACAGCCAGAGCTACACAGAGAAACCCTACCCAGAGCTGCCTTGGTCATGGTCTGTTCACAGCAATAAAACCTTGACTAAGATAATAGGCTTGATTAGGGACAAGATGGTAGAATGCAAAGGGAAGCAGCTGCCTTCTCTAGAAGCAAACTACCCTGCAGTGCTTCTGGTACCCATGCTCAAGAGACATGCAAGTATGAAATGAAAAAAAGAAGCTGGGCGGTGGTGACTCACACCCGTAAATCCAGCACTTGGGAGGCAGAGGCAGGCGGATATCTGAGTTCGAGGCCAGCCTGGTCTACAGAGTGAGTTCCAGGACAGCCAGGGCTACACAGAGAAACCAAATCCAAAAAAAAAAAAAAAAAAAAAAGCTTGGGTTCTGTTAACCTTGTTTTACTGCACATGTTATTTCCTGTGTTGTATCTGATTATGTTCAATCTTGCATAAGGAGAAGACACTAAGGAATTTCCCCCTGTAAATTCACTCAGAGGATACAGCTTGACTTACTGTAGGCCCCCATCCCCTTCCAAAACGAACCAGACTAGGCTAAAATGACATACTGCCTCTAGTTACCAGATGTACTTGACCGTAACCTTGTGCATGACCAATGGAATCATAAGGGGCTTGCTAAGTAGCTGTTAAGGATTGACCAGCTAGCTTGTTCAGAAAGAAGTGCGTATAGCTCAATAACAAGGATCCCTGGCTGCTGAGCAAACTGCCTCACCCTGCTTTGAGGAGGCCTTGTAAGGTGAATGGCTTGGTGAAGTCTCATACTTGGGGTTTGAGCAAGGGTGGTGTGATGGCTATTCTTGGTTGTCAGTGTGACTCTATCTGGAATGAACTACAATTCAGAATTGGAGAGCTCACCTATGATCTAGATCTTGAGGTTGGAAGACCTCTTGGCATGGAGATTTTGAGGCATAGTGGCTGTGAAAAGCTTAGGCCCAAACAAAGTAGTATACACCTTTAATCCCAGGAAACTAAGGCAAGGAGATCTCTGAGTTCAAGGTCAGCCTGGAACAAAACAAGTCCCAGAACCAGGCGTGTTAGTACACACCTTTAATCTGGGCCACACCTGCTGTCCTATATAAGGGCATTGGAAATAGGAAGTTACAGCTCTGTGAGGGCATGCCTTCTTCATGGATCCCCACAGCAGATCTTGTTGAAAAAAGAAGGCCCATGTTTCTAAACAGTTTATTGTCATGATGGAAAGTGGGAATTAAAACCATACCCTCCTCTGGGTGGGCCTGAGATTAAATATCTTTTACTTGGAGGAATGCCTGGGAAGGGAAGCTTATTGGCAATGCCCTCTAGGCCTCTAGGCACCTCACTAGCTTGGAGAACTCTGGTTTTGTGCCTACTTGAGTGGCCTTGACTCTTTTCCTATTTACTTTCTGAGATCTTAGGGACGCCTCACCTACATGTGGAAGGGCTTGGGCTTACATGACTGGCCACAAACCAGTTGGCTCAGTGACTGGGGGCCTGGTGCCAGGAGCAGGCAAAACTACCATCCCTTCCGGGAGTCTGGGGCTTCAGGCCTTTATTCGACCTGAGCAGGCGTCCTCACACAGTTCACGGCCCAACATCCAGTGTCTTGGAGTCTGATGCTGTGACTCTTGTGAAAGTTGTCCAAGATTTAGCTGTCTTTCTGGAGCAGCTCCTTGTGTTTGACACCGTCTTAGCTTCTCTCTTAAACCCTGTCTTCCCCTATCCAAGAATTTCTCATTTCTCCAGGGAACCCGATAGGTACACATTGACAGTGATATTTCTACAGCTATGTGTATGAATCAACAGCTATGAGTTCTCATTAATATTTCTAATCCAAATCCGGAAATCTAGAGTTCAACTTGTTTTGCCTTTTCATATTTATAGCTCTTTTCTCCAAGAATGAGAGGAAAGGATTCTCCTATTTCTTACAGACTTAACTATCCTTTTATTTATGATTATTAGATATATTCTTTATTTACATTTATCCTTTCTTTGCTCCCCCTCCTCAAATCCTCTTCCCTCCCCCTGTTCCCCAATCAACCCCCTCCCACTTCCCTGTCCTAGTATTCCCCTATACTGCTGCATCAAGCCTTTCCAGGACCAGGGGCCTCCCCTTTCTTCTTCTTGGACATCATTTGATATGTGAATTGTATCTTGGGTATTCTGAGCTTCTGGGTTAATATCCACTTATCAGTGAGTGCATACAAAATTCTAATGAATTTTGCAAAGAATAAAAGACCAAATAAACAACTTAAAAGGGTAAAAAGGCTTCTCAGAAGAGCTCCCTTCCTAAGGAATGGGAATATAGTTACTCAATAACTGAATTTTATTTTCAAGATTTAGTTTTATGTAGCGTATGTGTGTGTGTGTGCGTGCATGTGTGTGGGGGTGTGAATGCTGAGTGCATGAGTTCTCATGGAAGCCAGAAGAGGATGTTGGATCCTCTGGAGTGTAGTTGCTGGTTGTTCTGAGCCACGTTATGTGGGTGCTGGCAACCAAACTCAAGATCTCCACAGGAACAGGGCATGCTCTCAACCCGCTGAGCCATCCGCCATCTCTTCAGGCATCACGGATCCTTTAATGTTCATGCTGCTATGCACAAGTGGAAAGCATCCATTAGCACCTTCCTCCCTAGGCCCAGCAGCCCTCTGACCTTCAGTGCTTTGACATTCATTCAGCTCATTGGAGGCTGAGTACACATGTCCTCACACATGGGTCACAGAAACCCTTCAAGAGAAGTCCTAGTGATCAGCAAGGGCAGTGGGATCAGGAAATCATCAGAAGGGAAAAGGTACCTGCAGGGGACAGTGGATGAGAAAAGGATCTGGAGCAGGAGGCAAGTCTGTTTCCTCTACAGTGACAAGTTCTGAACATAACTTTTAAGACACAGTTAAACTCTGGCAGTTTAAAAAAGGCAAAGAGGTTTTTTAACACATTGCAAGTAGTTCTGCTCAATAGAACCTGAAAGGCATTTGGATGGCATATTGGATGGGGATGCATTTCCTTCTTGCTATCTAACTTATTTCAACCGAAAGACAGAACCTAATTAAGTTAAATCCTTTAAGCACATTAAACAATTCAATCTTTTTTGTTCTGAAACTTTGCCCAAATTTGAAGACTGGTCTCCTGTGAATTGTAATGAACAGTTTCTATGAATACTTATTCATAATGCTGTGATTTCCATAAAGAATCAAAGGCTATTTCCAAAATCCATTTCAGGTAAGCAGAAAAATCACATCTGGGATTTTCCTCTGGCATTGGTGTCAAAAACACTTCGTAGCAACACCTGTCAAAAGCATTAAGGTGAACAGGGATCCTAATCATATTTTCAAGTCCGGAAACTTAGTGCCCTTTAGCAGCTGGGCTGTTTTGGGCTGATTTGCTGACTTCTAGGCTATGTCTGGTCAGCCATGTGGTCTTGTAGAGCACAATATTCCAGTATGATCATTCCTGGTTTTATGTGTTGTAATGATAGGGATTGAGCAGGACTAGGAATGTCAAATGTGAGGGAAGGTCGCTTATGATTTTACTCAGTTACACGCATATGCTTTTGTGAAGTTTTGGGTTTTTTTTTTTTTTTTCCTTTTTGCTGGGGTCATCCGCCATCAGAACACATTCTCTTAGATGTAAGATGTCCCCTGCAGGCTGGTGTGTTTGCTTGAACAGCATAGCTATCCAGCTGTTGAGGGAGGGATCGTGGAACTGTTAGGGGTGGGGCTTTACTGGAGGAAGAGGGCTCCTGTGGGCAGATCTGCCTTTAGCTGGACCAAAGCTAGGCTCAATTTTCTTGTCTTCTCTCTTCTCTTTCCCTGCTCCTCTCCTTTCCCCTGCTTCCTCCTCTCTTGTCCCCTTTCCTAGGCATGTACACACTCTTTCCCCTTTCCTCTCTTCCCTTCCTGTCCTTCCATACTCTGAAGAGATGAGGCATCCCAGCCACACAGCCCTTGTCACCTTGGAGCCATCTGATTGCATGAGTTCCCTGTTATGATGCAACATGTCTCCTTAAACCATCAGCCCGAATAGTCTTTATCCCTTCCTTAAGTGGCTTTGACAGGCATTCCCTCACAGCTTCCACAGCTGATATACATTCTCTCTACATGTCAACACTAAGAACACTGTCAGTGGAGCACAGAGCTGCTTAGGTGGAGGAAGGGGAGCCCGGCTTCACCTTCCTCTCCATTTCCCTTTAGGCATCCAGGCAGCCTAGTAAAAGCTGCATTAAGGACATCTTTCTTTGCTCTTACCAAGGACAATCAAACAACTTGTTTCTTTAGCAGGTTAAATGTCCGTTTTTATTGAGTGACCGTAGATGTGCTTGCACAGGTGGAGGTAGATCCCTGAGCTGTGGAGCTGAGCAGGGAACCGCACGCTCTTGCAGCTTTGCAGAAAGGTGTTTGGTTCTGCATTCAGCTGCAGAGGTCAGACATGGCTCCCAGGGTGTCTACTAGCTCTGGTCCCTTGTCAGAGCACAGCTCATTTTCATGGCAGAAGCAAACTAACTGCAAGAAAGAAGGGGGGGGCAACTGTCTGTGAAAGCACTCCTTTGCTCAGTAGCTCCCAGTCAGCTGCCTTACTGGGGAATTCCATTATAGAACACAGATTCTTCTCCTGTGCTCCCAAGGATGGAACTGTTGCCCTTTCCAAACCATGTGGCTGCACTCCCATTTTTGTACTATGTGAATGTGATCTGGAGACATCTTTGTGATGGAACTAAGGTTTTGAGATTAGGTGTGGACCCTAAATCCAATGACAGGTATTATACAAGGGACGCGCTGGGACGACCCAGGGCGTAAGGACCCAAATATAGAGGCCACGGGGCCAGTGAGACAACTAAGGCTCACTTGGAGCTATCAAGAGGTAGCAGAAACGGAAAGGATTCCCTGCAAGCGCCTTGAGGGAGCATGGCCCTGTGAACCTTGGCCTCACTGCTGGTCTACGGTGTGGGAGAATACGTCTCTGTTTACAGGCCAGTTGGTGGACATTTTGGCAGCTGCTGAGGATAAATATGAATGCAGCCTCAGGCCTCCTGGAGCCCAGGTTTAAGAAGGTTTAAAGTGATTTGATGGAAGGGCAGGGACTCTGTTCTATTCATTGCAAATGAGAGAGACCTGTGAGTGCAGGCATCTAATGGCAAAGGTGGAGTGAGCCCTGCCCTGTGTATGCAGTGTGCTTCCCCCTTAGCTCACAGGGGACACAGATTTATTTCCACAGATCATGAGTTGAGTGTATGCAGCTCTAACCACTATTGTATTTATCATTGGGCTTACAACTCTTCTTAAATATTTCACATGCTTATCTCAAATTAGATTCCAAAGTAAGTAAAAATGCTTTTGACATCGTTTTGTTAGTAGATTTTATTCTGTAGATTGTATAAAAGCCACACAATATTAAACAGCTTAAAATACTGAAGTTTTTACTTATGTGGTGTATAAATTTTAGTAACAAAAGTTTATCACGAATGTAGAGCTGAAATACTGTCATGATTGGCAATTTTCTTTTTTAAAGATTTACTTATAAATGTAAGTACACCATAGCTGTCTTCAGACACTCCAGAAGAGGGCGTCAGATCTCATTACAGATGGTTGTGAGCCACCTTGTGGTTGCTGGGATTTGAACTCAGGTCCTTCGGAAGAGCAGTCAGTGCTGAGCCATCCTTCAGCCCTGCATGATTGGCAATTCAATATAATGGAAAATTTGCTACATTTCATGATTTTTCACAAGAAAGACCTAAGCTTGTCCAAACTCATGAGCACTCACACTGAGCTTGCTTTCTGTGTGACATACTTTATTCTTGTTTTTCTGAACAAATTCTGGAAGAGCTGTGAGGATCACATGAGGACAGAGCCCTGCATTCTAGGTAGGGAGCAGCACGCTGGCTTGAGGCTTTTTTAACTTTGTTGGGAACGGTTATCTTCAACAATAATAGATCTTGTAGGAGTCACTTCCACAAATATATATCGAAATTCAAACTGGCCACTCCCTGGGTTCTGAAAAACAGATATTATTACCCTTACCAGTCAGAGCTTACCAGACCCCACTGACCCCCACTGACCCGAGGCCCCGAGGCCCCGAGGCCGGCATACCACTTCTTCCACTTCTGCATGTACGGTTCCTTGCTTCCCTGGTTCAGAGCCCTTAATGTAGAATTTCACACGGATGCGCTTTAGCCCATTGTTTACATATGCGACAAAGCTGTCGAGAACATACAATGATGCACATCCAATTTCCCTTTACTCACTGATTCCCCACGAGCTCCCCCAAGGACACCACATTATTACCTGACATGCTGTCTTCGCCCACGTCTCGACATTTCCCCGAAGCCTTTCACAGGCTCACCAAATACACCAATCACCTGCAGAACAGAGACTACACTTAGTTAGTGTGGTTCTTTTCATGGCTCCTATGTAATTATTTTCTGCCGGTTAGGTGACATTATTTGTTTGCACATGACAAGTGATTTTTTAGGAGAAAAAAAGAGGGACCTTGACTCAAACAAGAAAACTAGGTAAATATTTCCAGCACAGGGACAGAGATGGGTCACTCTGGTGTCACTGGTATCTTCAGAATGATACAAGATGAGGGGACGTTTCTCTCCTTACAAGAAACAATCAAGCAGAAGTTTGAAAGTATTCCTCTGAGAGATAAAATGATGGGCAATAAGTGAAATTATTAGCAGGTGTCAAGTTGTAAAAGCATGAGGTCAAAACGAAAATTTAAAGCCCCATGTACAAATAGCGAGGGCAAAATATCAAGTAATGAGATTGTTAAAATAAAACAGGTGCAAATCTTTTCCTCCTAATGAGAAAATTCAAAACAGTTTGTTTTGAATTTTCAAAGCAAATACTTTAGAATTTTCTCTTAAAAACACAAGTGAACTTATAACTAAAAAAAATACTGTTTTGTCTTTTTGCTGAGTGTCCTTATATGAGACAAGCATATATGAGAAGGAAAGTTGTCAGATACCTAAGACGTAAGAGCTAAAAAAGGGAATAAACATGCAAAGAATTATTAGGTCAATCCCATCAGTGTCAGATTAAGATTATCTACTGTAAGGCAGGCATGTGGCCTGGCAAAAAGTGGGGCCTTTCAAAGTATGACAAAACATAGCTGTTGAAGTTTAAGGAACAGCTAGGAAGCCTGAGGCTGTGATTACCACTACACCCTACCACAGTTGGGATGCCTACTGGAGTTTGCACGGAATTCCCTGAATTCCCACTGCTTACAGTGGAGTGCCCTAAGTGTGGTCTCTGCCAACTTTTTAACTCTTGGCTATACTCTGTAGTTTAGGATTCAAAAGGGAGGATGCCTAAGACCCAGATGCAGGTGCATTTAATTTAACACCTATTAACAATGGTTAAGTGATGACTTGCACAGTGGAGAGGAGAGCAAACACAGTGACCTTTGAGTGCCAGGGTCAAAGTGTGTCAAAGAAGAGACCTAAAAACAGAAAAACCCAGAGCGCTGTGCGACGGCATGGGCTTTAGAAGGGATGCATTCCTCCTTCCCAATACAATCATCAGAAAACTAACCTCAGGATGGATTCTGCATTTTCCCAAGGCTTTCCCGTATATGATATTAGGACTGGATGAAGAAAACAGTTCTTTGATGATTGTGTATAAGAAGTTACCTGGAAAAGCAGAGAGAGAGTAAGCAATGAAGCGAAGCAGTGGGGGGAGAGGCTGTGGAGAGGGGTGTAAGCACTCGCTGGCTCTGTGACCTGCAATGCCGATTCCAAGGAGCACCACTACCAAGTACATGACGTCTCTCCCGCCTTCTTTCACTGCAAAAAGAAAATGTCAACAGGTTACAAGTGTGTCCACAGAACCCTGGCCTCCGGAGGTTTCAGGTGTTCCTAGCAGGTGACAGTGGGTTCAGATCCAGTGCACCATTCTCCGTAGCTCATTTCAAATGCAGAAAAAAAACTCACCCCACTGTAAACTAGGCCTAGCTCCGATTAGCTGTCAGTGATTAATATTGCTTCTGTTCTAGTAACAGAAAATGGCTTATCAGTCTCTCAGAATTGGCCACAGGTCTATGCTGTCCAGATCAAGACAGGCAACTCTTAACTCACCCCATAAACCCCACTGACTTGTGCACAAAATCCAAACTGCCCTTGGAGCTGAAATGTAGTTGGCTAGGAAGATAAATGAATCAAATATACCTATAGAGACTATTCTTAATTTTTTTTTCACTAAGCATATGAACATGGGTTAAAGAGCAGTTTGGGGAGATAAGATTTATAGAATATATGTAAATAAATGAATGTTATGTGTGAAAAAATATTTATATAAATGCATGTTATGTGTAAAAAGCTACACCACAAATACAGTCTTACTGATTATCAGTGCACTTTACTTTGGTACATTTGTACGTATGGACAGTCACATGAGGAATCCAGATTGTTCTAACTTCAGTCCTTAAAATTTTATTTTTCCAAGAAATCAAAGTTGGTATTTTTCCCCTACTTTTTTCATAGGTACAATGAAATATAATAAAATCATTTCTTTAAAAGTAGTCTTAGTTGGGTGGATACATGAAGAATCCAGGTTTTTCTAACTTCAGTCCTTAAAATTTCATTTTTCCAAGAAATCAAAGTTGGTATTTCCCCTACTTTTTTCATAGGTACAAAATAAAATCATTTATTTAAAAGTAGCCTTAGCCAGGTGGTGATGGCACATGCTTGTAATCTCAGTACTCTAGGAGGCAGAGGCAGGCGGATTTCTGAGTTTGAGGCCAGCCTCGTCTACAGAGTGAGTTCCAGGACAGCTAGGTCCAAATCCTGAAAAACCCTGTCCAAATCCAAAAAAATCCAAAATGCCAAAAAACCAAACAACCCCCCCCCCCAAAGGTAGTCTTTGTCATAATATACTTTCAGTTTTCAGTACAAGTTGCTAACTTGAAATGTGTTCAGGGGACTGGAGAGATGCTGCTCTTGCAGACATCCAGAATCCAGTGACCCTGGCACTCAAAGGTCACTGTGTATGCTCTCCTCCCCATTGTGCAAGTGATCATTTTACCATTGTTCATAGGTGTTAAATGAGCTGCATCCTCAGCTCAGGCAGTATCCTAAACCAGAGTGTAGCCAAGAGAGTTAAAAGTTGGCAGAGGCCACACTTAGGGCACGCCCCTGTAATTAGTGGGAATTGAGGGAATTCTGTGCGGACTCTGAGGTGGTAGTCACTGGCTTGGGCTTTTGGGCATTTTCAGATTGAGACAAATAGAAGTGCAAAGAATACATGAAAGAATGGAGTATTTATTGCTAGGGTCATAGCCACATCTGGTGGCTCATAACTGCCTGAAACTTCAGCTCCAGGGTATCTGACAGCTTTTTTCTGGCTTCCTTTTTCACCAATACTCATGTACACACAGATAAAGACACATACACATTCTACATGTACACTTAGTAATAACTACAATAGATCTTTAAAGAGGAAAACACTAATTCAAGTAATACAAAGATTGCCATCTACCACAAATTGTCTAATTTATGGGGCTTATCTCAACAGTAATTGCTTCACAAATCCAATCTCTTTACCAAGCTGAGGCTGTGGGCTGCAACACCAATCTCTATTCCATTGACCATTAATATCATAAATTACTTGTCAGTAGACACTGCATGAGGTCCTAAATTGAAAGGACAATAACAATTAGACTAAGACATAACTATATTTATTGCTTTCCAAGTCATGTCACTGGCCTGGACACCCCGAGTTCCTTCCCCCCACCCCCCAATACTCTGTCCTGATCTAATATTTTCACAAAAAGATCTCCATTCCCTGTTTCTGCAGTCCCTCCCAGAAGTGGGAACACTAAGAGCCGACAGTTTTAATTCCTTTTACCTTTCTGAGACATTGAGACGCCGGTTTCCTCTCTTTGATTTCTGCGGATAGACACTTGCTTGCCTCTATCCTCCTTCTGGGGGTCTGATTTTTGCGTCGAGAAGGTTTTCTGGGTGAGCCCAAGGACAGTTCTAGGTTGCACTGTTTTCTTCTGCTCTCGCAGTCCCCATCTCAAAGGCTGAGTTTTGAAGCAAGCTTTGGAGAGCACAAAGTGTGACAACTGCCTGGCCAAGGACCCGTGCAGCTTCTCTGCACGCTGTACAACTCGTAGAAAACCACAAATCATTTTCACAAAAATTGTGAGGCTTCCGGACTGCAACTTCTAAAGGTTCGTAGTTCACACACTCAGGCGGAGAAGACTGAAGCCAACTCATTCACATTACACACTGTTAGGCGGATATCATGATGAATAATGTACAAGAGGAGTTAGGTACACTGTTTTCCTCTGTTTGCCCCATTACCTTCCTACTGACATTCACATCTTGCCCGCCATGCTTTCGCAAAGCATCTCGGGAAACTCTAAACGTCCCGGGAATCGCAGTTTAAGGGCTTCACAGTTTCCTGTATAACTGCAGGAAAGGAAGGCAGGATGGACTACATCTCCCACAATGCGACGCAACAAGGAAGCGCCCATCCTGTTTTCCCAGACGCTTTTTCGCGGATCGCGGCGCTTGCGCTGAGTCCAGGATGAGGGTATATTATTGGTATCCCTGGGTCTTCAATTGGCACGTGGCTTAAACTGAACTTGCAAAATCGGATTAGTTGCAAATTGCGTGTTCTCATTGGCCTTTCTATAGAGGACTGTGTCAACTGGGAAGTTCATGTCGTTGGTTTCCTCAGGAAAACAGCTAACGTAGCTGAACCGGGCTACAACAGGCTGACTGACCAAGAACCCGCGTCGGAATGACCGGGGCGTGGGAAAGAAACGAGGCCTGGGATTGTCCAGAACGTTGTTGGGGCAGCAAAGGTGTTCACAGAAAACCTCCACGCATGCGCGAGGTCGGTCGCGGATTTGCGCACGCGTAATGGGCAGTGCTGCGCTTTTCCGTGGCGCCGCTAGCAGGTGACTTTGGATCTCCATGGCGACCGGACGCGGTCGGCTGCTGAGGCCAGGATGTTTTGGCCTCCAGGCGCTGCGAGGGTCCCTTCATGGTGGGGTCGCCACCTGGGGCAGCGCGGGACTGGCCGTGGGGCGCTCCGGGTTCAGGTGACGCTCGGGGCTCGCGGGTGGGTCTCTTCCGTATCCGACACCATCGCTCTTTCTAGAATGTTGGTCCTACTCAGGCATGTGACTCCTGCTTTTTAACGCGGGAAACACCGTAAGAATGGCAAAGGAAAACCTCTCCATCCTGGAAACTAGGTTACCTCAAGTTAAGACAGAAGTAAAGTTACTTCCTAAGGATGTGATGTGTATTACTAAGCATTCCATTCATTCATTGGTAGGTCCTATGGAAAGGCTCTAAGGCGACATCCAGTCCCTGGGAGAAGACAGCAGCACACATGTAAAGACTTACTGCTCGCACGGGCACAAGACTCTCATGTAGCATTCTTGCATTTTAGTGATTTTAAAAGCGAATCACCTGTGTAACCTTTTAAAACTTGGAGTAGGATGTATCCTATCCTAATGCTAATCAGGACATTTTGTGTACCTCTCCCACCACACCAAGTTGTTTTCTAGGTCACATCTTGGTATGCAACTATGTTCTACTTTGCTGTGTTCCTAATAGGTCCCTGAAGGTGACTTTTTTCTTTAATGCTAGTTTTCCATTTTTTCTCAAGGAATGCCTTTAAGCCAAAGTATGCCTCTCTTACAATGATACAATGAGAGAATAGAATTTTAGGACATGGGGAAAAGGGCCTCTCTGAAGAACCTTCATTCGCTCAACTAAGTACTTTTCTTGTGACTTGAGCACTGTACCCATCACCCAAGTCAGATCACCAGCTGGAGGGATCGTGCTAAGAATTTTCTTTGAGACAGGATCTATGTATCCCTGGCTGTCTTTGGAACTTACTATGTAGACTAGGCTAGTCTACCTCTGCCTTGTTAGTGCTGGGATTAAAGGCTTGTGTCACCACACCTGCCCTGCAAGAAGTTATTCATTCCTGAGAATTTTCATTTTATTTCTAAGGCTTCTTGACTTATATGGATGTAACAGTCCACTTAAGTCCATTTTGCTTTCTATGGAGCCAAATGTCTTTGTCTACATGTAAAAACAGCCTGTTAACAGGGCATGTCACCTGCTTACCTTATGACAGCTCCAAGGCCCTGTCCCCAGGCCGCCCTACTTTCAGAAAGATGGCACTTGTAGTGTTACAATAGTTCTTGAGTTCTCAAACTATGAGACTTGTGACAGAATGGGATAGCATTTGCAAATGGAAGAGAAAGACTGACCATTAAACGGGAAACTTGAAGTTTAAGTTAATTTCCCTCTATGCACTGTGGAACAAGATGGGGTTAATATGTTTCCCTTTGTTTCTTTTTAAGTTTTTTATAAGTTCTGATAGAGCAATGCAAGTAAAGGACCTGACATGATGGTGTGGGAACCTGCTCTCAGCCAGTGAGTTGGTTCTGATTGGTAAATATCAGCTGCTAAGACTAGAGTGATTGGCTATGCTTTAAACAGTTAGTTATTAGCTGAATGTGGTGATGCATGCCTTTAAAACCAGTGCTGGGGAAGTAGAGGCAGGATTATTTCTGTAAATTTAAGGCCAGCCTGGTCTACAGAGGGAGTTCCAGGACAGCCAGGGCTCATTCACTAGTTCCTCATTTAACACAAAATGTGAACTTTTGTAAGCATTGTATGTTATAAGAAATACCACAGAATTATGGTTAATTTATTAACCCATAAATTAATGGGTTAATTTATGCCTATCTGATTTTTTCATGCTAATGAATGCAATTTAAAATTATTTTTAATAAATATGTTGAACTTAGTGTAAGCTACCTACCTGACTATTAGTTTTCTAGCCCCATAAGTTCATTATAAGTTTAAAGTAATTTTTATGTCATAAGTTAGCATGGTTTTTGCCAGGATACAAATCATCTCCCTTGTGACTCCTTATTTTGAAGTCTTGTATAGGTAGACTAGTCCATCATTTATTTTCTGTCCTTGCACCTATAATAAATTGCCCATTCCCAGTTTATGACATTTAGTTAGCAGATAGTAGCCTCATTCCTAACCTAGAAGGCAAGTTTTCCTTGATTGTAAATTTGTTCCAAGTATGTTTTCTTTTCCTAGTATAATTAGCCCCTGGCACACAAAGGTTTACAGAGCTTAATTTGTAGCTTTTGTTCTATAGGGGATTTGAAATTACTTGTAACAACTTAGGAATTATGAAATCATCAATTCCTCTACACAGCAGTACTTAATGAAAATATATCTTCATGTTGATCTGCAGGAAATCTGCCAAATAGGTGTGCTAATAATACCCAGGACTCATTAAGCTATGTAATAGTGGTAGGACAGGCACATTGGCTTCATTTGTTCAAACTAGAGTGCAAAGGCCTGTGCTGCCAGGCATTTTACTATGTTACCCTCTAGGTTCTGGGACAATTTATCCAACTGTTATGCCACCCTATCAGGATGTGAAGGACAGCTCATATTTATGGGGAGCTTCCCATATTACAGCGGCTCAGCTTGTTGCTAACCAGGGGAGAGAAGCCCTTTGTGCTGTTGCTCAGAAGCCATGGGGATGTTGCTTTCTGAGCAAGGCAGCTGGGTCTGTGAAGGGTCTGATAACGACTATATATATATTTTGGTGTACTATCTTGGCAGACATTGCCTAAGGGCCTTTTGATGCATTTGCCTTCCAATAGTAGGATGTGCTTAGAGTTGAGAGTTGGTATCAAATATACCAAATTGTCCATTTGGTATAGATTTTTGTATATGAGTGTTAATTAGCTTCCATTGAAAGTTTTAGAACAGCTCATTTTTGTTTCTAATTGCATGCTTTTTTGATATTAATCCAAGTACATCTAGGGCATGTCTTGATCCTGAGGGTGGGAGAACACTGGGGAATGAAGATTGGACAATAAACACTTTATATTGCATCTCCATGGCATGCAGGGTGTGGGAGTGACAATAGCTCAGAGAAGTAGCTTCTAGAAGCTTTTCTCTGCTGATGACACAAGCCAAGTCAAGACAAATTAAAAATATAAGTCAGGTTTATTTGGGAAAAGCTCTCAGGGGTGAACTGATCTTAGAAGAGGAGGTCAGAGAAGAGAGAGAGAGAGAGAGAGAGAGAGTGTGAGTGAGTTCATGTGAGTGTGTGTATGTGTATGATGACAAAAGTAATTGCTAGGTCCCTGAGAGCAGGTCAGTGAATTGACCTGTATATTAGCAGGGTTATGGCTAGGGGTTTCAGGTTTGAAGCTTTTCTAAACATTTCTAAGCAAAATAGAATATTCACTGGGAGGACTTATTGGGGCTGCCTCATAAAAGTGGGACCCGTGTTGTTTCAGATCTCCCACAGTCTGTGAGTGAGCATCACTTTTTTTGAGGAGTGACCCAAATACAGAGTTGTTTGAAAAAGTATGTCTATTTTATCAGGTCTAAACTAATTAAAATACAATTTACATTTTATAATTTTTTAATTAAAATACAATACTGAAAAGACAGCCAATTAAAATACAATATTCATTTTTTTTACAATTATAAAGTACAATTTAAAATTTTTATAAGATGCTAAAATGTGGATATAGGTACGTCTGTGCATAACATGGTGTTAACAATTTTAAATCACAGATGGGGAGTTATTAAAAATCTATGGTTTCACTGGGCAGTGGTGGTGCATGCCTTTAATCCCAGTACTTGGGAGGCAGAGGCAGGTGGATTTCTGAGTTCGAGGCCAGCCTGGTCTACAGAGTGAGTTCCAGGACAGCCAGGGCTACACAGAGAAAAAAAACCTTCATTAGGTTTCTGTTGTATTATTGGAACTAGCCACTCAATATATTGGTTTTAATCTAGATTTAATTGTCAGCTTGACACAGCCTGGACCCATCTGAGAAGGCAATCTCATTGGGTTTGCCCAGATCAAATTGGCATTAGGGCATGTCTTGAATGTTAGTTGGGAGAGGGCCCAGCCCGTTGTGGCAGCACCATTCTCTAGGAAGGTGGTCCTGGGCTCTAGAAAGCCTGTGAGGGAGCCAGCAAGAAGCATGGCTCCATGGACTCTGCTTCTCAATCAAGCTCCTCATTGGTTTCTGTTCTCCCTTTGGACTATAACCTATAATGAACCATTTTCTCCTCTAAATTGTTTTTGGTCAGAGTATTTTATCACAGCAAGAGAGTGAAACTAGAACAGCATGCATGTTATTTGCCTCTGTTCCCTCACATACACTGTGGAGTGCCCTCTGATAGCCTATATAGCGAGAACAGTATTAGTCTGTAATGTGTAGACTTAGGTTTACAGCTACCATACACTTTCTGCTCTGTTCTTTCCTCCTTTCCCCTTCTCTCTTCATTTTCAGAGATGAAGTTTGATGTTGAATAATCTTTATTGATCCTTCAGAATTTTGCAGAGGGGAAGAATAATAATTTTCCTCATTTGGTAATTATGCAACTTGAATTTCTCACTTTTACTTTCAGAAAGGGTTCTGGAGTTAAGTTTGCTAGAGGCTCATCTGTCATGAGGCGGTGTACCACACAAGGCCAGCACAGCGAGGAGCTGTCCTCCAGCTGTTTTGTATCCCTGGACAGGTAAATAGCCTGCTTTTCATGGGGTGGTGGGCTTTAGGCATTGGATTTTTAGAGAAAATTATAGTGCAACATATACTGAGTTGCTATTTTGAGCTTTCTAAGAATAGGATTGTGTAGGAAGAATGTACAACACAGGGTTTGACATGAGTCATGAGCTTGTCACTATTATCCTTATGAGACTAGTTATATGAAACTAAACTTATAAAGCTGACAAGTATGTTGAATTTTCCTTTTTTTTAAATTGTTAATACCAATTACTTCTCAGTAGATAGACTGGAAAGTCAAAAGAAGATCATGATTCTTTTGAAGATGGATGGGTCTGTGGGATCTTACAGTTCAGTAGTTTGGAACTCTTTTGTCTCTGAGTTCTCTATTGAGACCTTTGGAACCAAAATCTATAGAATCATTAAATTATGGGCTGATACTAAGATGCCTATAGATGTGTGTTGTAATACCATTTGTGGGACACACATAATTAGCAGCATCCTCTGCAGTTCCCAGGATACATCATTGTGTTCTCCATCCTCTAGTTACTGCATTTCATCAGAGGGTAGCACATGTTCATGATTGAGGCATTGAAGTTCTGCCTGTTGATTCATCATGGGCAGATGTGGTTGACAGCCAGTTCTCTATGCATTTTATTCTCTTAATTGGTCTATACAATGGGAACTGTAATAACCAGAAAATTACAATCAAGAAATTAATTGTGAATGAGAGAACAATTTGCCTATTAAATGAGATAATATGTCTGAAGTCCTCTCTTTAGGATGAATAGCCAGTTGTATTCTGGGTATTTGTAGATTCATTGCTGGTTAACTTGTTTAATTTTTCCTTTTCTCAGAATGCCCCCTGAAATCTTGCTGAATATATTTTCTTACTTGGATGTGGAAGCCTTGCTGTACATTGGATGTGTGAACAGACGCTTTTATCATTTGGCCAGGGACAAGTAAGGAGAATACCATGTAACTGTTATATGTGATACTAGAAATCATAAAAATTAGTAGGCATTTTAGCCTACTAATTAATTGGTAGACTCATCCAGGCACAGAGCCTTTCACCAGGTCTTGGTTTCCTGGGCACATGGCCTCTTCTCTGCAGATCATAGAGAAGAAGTGGCACAGGCCCTTATCAGATTGACTTAGTTTTTCTTCTCAAATCTGTCAATCAAGTAAATATACTACTATGTGCGGAGAGTGAAAGTAGGGAGGAGAGAAACTGATATGGGCCTTATCTTGGGCATCAGTTTGTTCCGGCAAACAAGCTCTGGGCATCCATGGATAAAGAGAAACCACTGTTTCTTTTTTTCTCTGTGAGAATCCCTTGCACCTAGAAGTTCATCTCATGCAGAGAAAAGTGCCAAGGACAAATCTCAGCTTGGAGAGGGGTTCTGAGAACAGGGGTACCTGGCTGGGAACAGTGAAAACAAATGACATAGGTACAACATAGGTACAAGCTGGCTTTCTCTGGAGATCTCCAGACAGCTCTTTGTACGTTCTGCTGAATGCAGTTCTCAAAGCAGTTCACTATTTGAAAACTTCTGGATAGCTCATCTCTTGTGATTTACTCCAGGTTCCCTTTTGATTACCCTGTGACTCAGCATCCCAAGACTCCAGCCACTTGATTCTTAGGAGACAGTGGGTGGGACCCCACCCCAACCCTGGAGTTACCATTCCAGCCTTGCCTGGTGTTAAATTCCCTTTTCCATGAAGCCGACCTTGAAATCAGGAATGTGCCTGCATTTGTCTCTCCCTGTCCTTATATCTTCCTGATAAGCTAGCCTCTGTTTCTTTACATCTGTGAAACTCCTTATATAATTTATATTGAGTCCTTATATTTTTTTTATAGTTCATAACTGTATTTTCAAACCCCTAAAGGGCTGTCCTGAAGGTCCTAGAATTTACCATTTTGCTGAGAAATTAGCCATACCTTCACCTCCTGGACTCATACTGAGATCATCATGTGGTAATCAATGTTAACTGGGAGGACATTATGTGTATTATCCTATAGCCTCACCCACAGCAGCCTCCAACACTCACTGTGGTCACGCCTTGCTGGCTCTGTTCCAGGGGCTGAATCTTGTCATGCAGTCCATTGCACAAGGCCAATCAGGACACTGCATACACAGATGGAGGCCTCCTCAGAGCTATCATATAGTTTGTGCCCATTTCTTGGATTTTTAGGGTTCTTTCTTACTCAGTATCAAAAGATTATGCAAATTGACTTTATTAAGAATTTATGTAGCAATCCAAAGATTGCTAGGAAAACATTAAGGAACAGAATACAGATCAGTTTGATTGTAAGGTAAGGATATGGGGAATGACTGATAGGCTGAAGTGTAGGCAGGAAACATTCTCCACAGTGGTTCTCAGATGCCAGTCGGTGAAAGTTTATCTCACAATCACTTATCCCATTCTGCATTTGTGAGGATAATTCAGTGCTTTGACAGATTGTAACTTAGTACTAGAATCTTTATTTCCACAGTTTCTTCAGGTCATAGTGATGGATAATCTAGTTTTTAAATTGTTGCTCTTATTTTTAATGCCTTATAGTATTTTTACCTTTCCTGAAATTAGTACATGTTCATTGTTAAAAATAGGAAACAAAGTGAGTGTATAATATGTTTATCATTATTTTGTCTTCATGTACAGTGCTTTTATGGATGTTCTTACCCACAATAAACCAGATTCACACTATATAAACTTTTGATTTTTCTACAATTGAACTCCTACTTAGTTATCTTACAGAAAGATAGTATTGGATAAGTAACATGGGATTCATAATTTAAACCTGACTCTGGGAATAGGTATTTCTCCTTTTTCATGTGTTTTTGGGGGTAGTGGATCTAAAACATTTTGTTTCAGATTATTGTCTGAACACATAAATATTATAAAATAAATGAACACTTATATATTCATGGAATTGGTCTATTTGAAAATTAGAAATTAATTTCTTAATGTCCTATATTGCTGTTATAGCCTTCAAACTGATGTGTTCTATCTTTTTCTTTCAGTCTTATGTGGGTCAAGATCTACTCAGCTGCATTTAAATCAAAAAAATCACATTGGAATGATAGTTCAGTGGAGGAAACAGCCACATGTGTGAGCTTACTGACAGTTGAGGATAAAGAAGCTGGATACTGGAAGAAAGAATATATTACAAAGCAGATCTCTTCAGTGAAAGCAGCCATCGTCCGCATTCTGGAGCATATCAACCCCTACACAGGTCTTCCTATGAAAACCAAAGAGGCCCTCAGGTGTGTAGGCAGCTCTTGGACAAAATCACAAAGTCTGACCAGATGTGTATACAGTGGATGTGCAGGATTTTTACTCAGTTTTGCCAGTCTAAGGCCTGAAACTAGGGCCTTACATATTCTAGGGAAACCATTAGCTACACTCCTAGACTGCATGGACAGTTTAGCTCAGACGGAACTGTCTTTGATAGTTTTTTTATACAGTATTTTGATATTGGTTTTCCTGACTAGCAGAAGCAGCCTCCTGATCTTTAGTAAAGTCAGAAGATTCCTCACCTGTGAAGTGTCATAGAACACCACAGATCCTCAGGGAGTGTTTCCTGTGACCCACTAGTCATAGAACACCACAGATCCACAGTGTTTCCTGGGAGAAGGAAGGTTCAGAAAGTGAGGGGGGTGAAATGAAAATGTGTCAGTTGTATGCTGAGGATTTCAACTATTAGCTATTATGGAAATGATATGTGAAGTTGTTGTTTGTTCTTTGAAAACATTTTTAGCTTTTCTTTCTCTAGAATATCTGGCATAGGTTGGGCAATTATCTTAAGAGAAAAAAGTGGAAAAGAACACATCATGCAGCATGCTGATCTTTCCTTAAATGATACATCTGCCACTGTTACGTGGCATAGCAAAAACTGGCCTCGTTTAGCTGCATTGTCCACCCTGGATTTGTATGGTGTAACACCACTTCTTATGGACCAGAAGAAAACCCATGACCCAAATTGGTAAGCTCTGGTTCAGCAACTCACTGAGGATTCCTGGACCCACTGTTAGTTGGCATTCTATTGTAATTCAAGGACACCACTAATGTATTTTAATTTGATAGTATTTAGATACTTGCCTGTCATTCTGCATTGCTACAGAAGATACTGGGTGTGTCACCCTTAGCTATAAATGTAAGAATCTTGAAACAGTAGTAATGATGCCCTACTTTAAAAGTTTATTAAGATGATTAGTGGATTTTCTACATTTTTACCTGTAACCAATGACATAAAATTAGCCTATTCTTGGGGCTGGAGAGATGACTCAGAGCTTAAGAGCATTGTCTGCTCCTCCAGAAGTCCTGAGTTCAATTCCCAGCAACCAGATGGTGGCTCATAACCATCTATATTGAAGTCTGCTGCCCTTTTCTGGCCTGCAGGCATACATGCTGGTAGAATGCTGTATAAATAATAAATAAGTACATCTTTTTTAAAAATAGCATATTATTTAATAATTATATACTAGTTATAGCTTAAATACTTTGTAATTACAAATAGAAGTTATTTTGTATAATTTTTCACACAAAAGTTTACTATATATGTGCCCATATCAGGACTCTGTGCCTCTGTTTTCATGACCGTGAAGCTGTGTGATGGCTATAGGATGAAGAACAGAATCAGCTGTGGAACAGCTGTATAATGAAAACTCCTTCTGTTCATTCTCATTCTTTGCCCTAAGTACACACACACACACAAAAAGACTCACATCTGCCTTTCCCAGCAAACCTCACATTCCTCAATGATTATTGTCTAATAGAAGATAGACTGCCGTGGGTGTAAATCCCTGTGTCCCACCTCTTCCCTGTCTTGGTCTGTGACTTTGCAGCAGACACTTCTGCACTGATCTTAGCATCCTTGCTCACTGTAGCTCCCGTGGGACCCTCTCTGAAGAGACAGTGCTATTTCATGGTTTCCCTGAGTGGGCCTGCCATTGGCTCCTCTGTGGAGCTGGCTCAGAGGCTGCTTAGTGATGATCACAGTTAGACTTTCAGTGCTGATAGCTATGCTTGCTGTGATCTCCTACACATCTGAGTATGTACTCCTGGGCACTAAGCTCTGTGTAGCTCCTGCATGAAACCACTCATGACTTACGTTATTTTCTGTATTTCAGTTTTCACTCTCTCAGCTTTACTTTACAAAACCTTTGGAAGCATTTGCTTCTAGAGAGGTAGAGGGGAAGAAAAGCATTGTAGGGTGAGGTGTTTTCCACTTAAGTTATACAAGGCTCCATAATTATGCCACTTGGTTTGAGCATTTTCATGTGTATTTATTTGCTCTTCAAAAGCATTTTTAGTTATTCTAATGTGATTTGACAACAAGACATTGGAATGTTCACATCTTTCTCTTCTCTCTTGGCATGGTGTTGAAAGTCCACGATGGCTGTCTTTAATTGCAAAGTATGATCTAAGCAATTTAAGCACGTCTACTATGGTTGGCTGCGACAGACTTGTTCGGATATTCTGCATAAATCCTGGCCTTCTGGTGGGGCTGTGGCAGGTAAGATGGAGTTGATGGGTGCACTGAATATCATCCTAACTGTAGATAGTTCAGTAGCTGCGTCTTGGTCTGTGTGATGTGGTCTACTGACTTGCTGTGCTCTCTGCTGATGCGGATGGCAGGCACCTTTCCCCACCTTCCACTTTCTACACAGTGTCTTCTTTAATGCCTCCTGACTTGCTACCTCCCCTCCCAGTCAGTGATGAGCCACCGTTCTTTCAAATCTTCCTCTGCCAGAGTTTCTAGTGCATGCCAGTGTGGTGAAGGTCTCTTAAGAATCTTTCTGACTTGTGGGTGTGACACGGGGCATACTCTTCCTTTCAGAGTCCCGTGACTAAGAAGTTAGTTACCCTTTCTGTCTGTGTGGGGTTATTTTTTTAGGTTTGGATTACAATGGAATTCTCTCACTTGCCCCTTGCCACTCCTCCCACAGCGCTCTCAGCTCTACTCCCTTCAGCCCCTTTCTCTCACCCTCTCTCCTATTATCATCATCCTTGTATACACACATCTGTATGTATGTACAAGCATACAGCCCATGGATTTCACTGTTGTTGTTTGTGTGTATATTTATTATTGGATAACCAATTAAGGGGCTCTACCCTGGCAGAGGTATAATTCTCCATTTCTTAAGCGCTCATTAGTTGCCTGTAGTTCTTTGTCTAGGCATGCAACCCTAGGAGAATTTCCCACTTCCATGTTAGTTAGTGTTTCTGTTGGTTGTATTATTGTTTGGTCTTGCTTATGCAGCCATTTCAAGGATGGTTTGATAGCAGACTCACTGGTTCTCTTCTGCAGTGTTCCCTGAGCTGTAGATGCTGGAGGCATCCATTAGGGCTGAGGGCTAAGCAAGCTGTTGATCTCCCTGATTGTGTGCGGCTCTGAATTTCTGTCTCCATTTGCTGTAAAGAGTCTTCTTTGATATGGGCTAGTAGCTATGCTTACTGTGGTTTAAGGATAAGATTAATAAGTAATAAGTAATAATGTTATTAATAAGATTAATAAGATTTCTCATGGGTTATATTCTGGACAGTCAGTGGATAGCAGGGGAGTATGGTGCATCTCTGTATCCACATTGATTTAGCTTTGCGTCTTTGGCTCTTGGCTCTTGATTTCACAGATTGGTTGAGAGTAGCAGTATACCCCTGTATGTAGTGACAGGACAGACTCCCCTTTACCATTTTCTGTAGCATCATCCTCTTGTGCTTTGTAGCAACTGTCTGCATTGCTTTCCCTTTTTACTCTGCATGTGTGTGTCTTGAGGGTGAAGCAGTACTTTGCTTATGCATTTTATGGCTTATCCTTGTTGGACTGTCTGTTTTGCTTGGAGAGTGGCACCTTCAGGCTTCCCATTCAGGTAGCTATAGCCATCAGCATCAGTTTCCTACAATCACATTTCTGCTGTTTAACCTGTGGGTAAACGAAGAAGTGAAGTCTAGTCATTCCCACTTAATCTGCAGAGGAAACATTGTTCTAATGTGATCTCTGTGACTGATAACCACCAGGATCAAACACATCTTAGAGGAAAAAGTTTATTTCCTCTCACCTTTCCAGGTCACAGTCCATCACTGAGGGAAGTGACGGCAGGAAGCCTGGTCACCTACTAGGTTTTTACTGCTCTCTAGCCTCTGTTCAGCTAGCTCGCATAGACTGTCCAGAACCTCAAGTCAAGGAATGCTAGAGACCCTCCTTCCTAATAGACCTAATTGGTCAATTACCAAATGCTTCACACACAGACAGGCTCACGGGCCAGTCAGATCCAGCAGTCCCTCAGTTGGGACTCTCTTGGATAATTCTGGGGTGTACAAGTTGGTAACTGAAGATAACTAGGAGAAACATTGACTTGTAATGCTCAGTATTTGAGAAATTTACCAGACATCTGTCAATTGTCTTACCAATATTATCCAGATCTTTGAAAAGATGTTGAAATAGAATGAATTCATCTCCCACCTCTCTCACACATATTACATGCACACACACAAAAACTACATATATGTATATATGTATATGCATACACATGCATATATTCTTATAAATAATGTATTATGTAGAATAGAGCATTTTACTACTTTACAAGTGCTAGGACATTAATTCTTTTGGAAGTATATGCATTGCATGTTGGATGAATGATGGTCCAGCTCTTAGGAAAATACTTAATAAGTCTTAAGATAATATTAGCAGTAATAGTGCTTGTATCTTCAAAATAAGCTGTGATTTTCCCAATGAACTTTTCAATACTGCTTTTAAATCATGTTTTTAAAAATTTCCTTTTCAGAAGGACGATGAAGTAGCTTTTGTCATGGCAAGTCTGCATTTCTATCACCTTGTGAAAAGGAGCACATCGGGCACAGCCACTCTGTATGTATTTGTATGTGGGTGAATTTTTGGTGTGGTTGGGATGGAGGGTTAGAAGTCAGTTCCATCTAAATATTCTCTCAATAGCCATAAAAGTATTATAGCCAGTAGGCACAAGACAACAAATATGATCTTAGCCATTGCTAAATAATTAAATTATTTATGAATATGTATTTTTTGGGAGTCTTATTTATAGAATCAGGGGTGACTTGTTCTGTTGTGATTGTCCTTCCTTGATGCCATTCTCCTGTGAAGTTTTGAGCTGAAAATATGCAGACCTTTGGCCCTCTGGTTGATTCTGTTTCTGTGGGTCTCTTCTAATATTAGCATGTTTTTAGGCTAGAAACAATTTCTGTCCCCCTACAGCTTTTCCCTTTCTCCTTGGCCCCTGCCTTAGTCATTTTTGTTAATATCTGAAAAGCTCCTGGATGTTTTTAGTATTTAAGTTTTAAGTATGTTGTCTTCATGAAGGTAAGTATGAATACCTTCATGGTGAGGCATTTCTTACTGAAGCAATTTTATTTATTTTTACTTATTCACTTTACATCCAAATTACTGTCCCCCTCCCAATTACTCACAATCCTTTCCCCCATCTCCCCTTCCCCTTTCTCCTTTGAGTATCCCCCCTATCCTGGGACATCATGCATCCTCTCCTACTGTGGCCTGACAAGGCAGTCCAGCTAGAAGAACATATCCCACATATAGGCAGCAGCTTTTAGAATAGCCCTTCTCCCACCCCCATTATGGTTGTTTGAGACCCACATGAAGATCAGGGTGCATGTTCGTTACACATGTGTAGGTCTAACCAGGGTATGCTCTTTCCTTGGTGTCTCAGTCCCTCAGATCCTCAAGGGTTCAGGTTAGTTGACTCTGTTGGTCTTCCTGTGGAGTTTTTGTCTGAGTCTCTGGCCTGTAAATTGTATTGATGCACCTCCTTCTGGGAGCCTCTGTCTTGGACCCAGGGTCGATCTCATAGTCACTGTGGTGTTTTTATGGTTATCCATCAAACTCTATGTGCCAAATTTTGTAAAAGTTGGTGAGGAGAACAGTTGTTTTGAGTTCATGGTATGAAGATTATTGGGATTCCTATTATAGCATGTCATTTGTGGGAGGTAGTGTTTTGAATAGATGATAATTTTTAGTATTTTCTAGCCAAATATTTTATCTGTGATTTTGACAGGTTTCTTTTGCCTTTCAGTCCCTATGCAATCCCTCCCCACCATCCGTATTTGAATGACAGTCTGGAGAGAGGACTGCAAGGCTATCAGCTGCACATTGACATGCATGGAGGTGGGGTTTTCTATCTGTGCAGCACCTTCCGCAATCTCTTCTCCAGGAGAGGTAAACCTACGTCAACTTGCTTCTTTCTGAAGCTAATGGGTGGTAGAGAAGAGAAATGATTATCTCTTTGTATCCAAGTTAAGAATTATCCTTCCGGGTTTATAATCTACCAGCCCTGCTGTGTTCTCTGGTCCTTCTCTTTGCATAAGGCTTGTGAAGTACTGTAGCATTACAATCTCATTACCCCCTGCCTGTCTCTTTCACTCTGTCTCTAACCTCTAGAGGGAGGCTTGGCTCTTTTCTGATATTTCCAAATCTTCCCACCTTTTCCCAGGAATTTGGTAAATGTGGTCACAAGGTGAATGTCACAGCTATATATATAGAGTGAGACTAAAAAGAAACCACCAGTTTTTCTCATTTGCATTGCCTCAGCATTTACCACATTTTCAAAACGATGAAAAAGGCTGGGGAAACTCAAGCTCAGAATGCATGCCCTTGTTCTCATCTTCCTGCTTGTCAACTTTTGGGAGTGTTTTATGAATTTTCAAATCAAAGTCTAGGGTAGTTCTGCTTGAGTGCAAGTTTTACATTATTTGTGAGTATATTTTATAGGGAAAATGTAACTCCATACTATGTAAGTACATAATGTAAAGACATACTATGTCAGCTGGTCCTTTCAGGAATGCTGGATTCCATCATTTGGCTAGGAGGGTCACATGAAGGCATGCTTTTCCCAACATAATTGCCCATTTGATTTGGCAGATTGATTGTCACTGGTCTGTAGGAAGGATATTGATTTTTTTGTGTGTTAATTTTGCTATCTGCTTCTTTGCAGAAAGAAAGACTTCTTTAATAGAGTCTTTATATATATATATATAAAATCATTTGCAAAGGAAATGCATTAACTCCCCCTCCCCTTCCCTTGTATTTTCTTCACTTGTTACTGTGGCTAAGACTTTGAGTACTGTACTGACTTAGAGCAGAGAGAGTGGGCACTGATCACTGCTGGCAGAGGTTAGAGGTTGGTTTTATATAGCCGTGTCAATGTGTGCTGTGGCCATTATAGTTTCTTTTTTACTTATCACGAGAGGCTATTTGGATGATCATGATCATGTGCTGTATATATTTTGAGTCCAATTTTATAATCTCCATGGTGGGAACGTGCTGTGAGTGTCTGCTCTGGGTGGCTGTTTTCAGGGCATATGTAGCCCCTGCATGTGTCTGCTCCAGAACAGATGCCCTTGTTGCAGAGCTGGACAATTCTGCCTTTTACTGGGCCTCTGTTGATATCTGTGTACGTCAGTATTTACCTTTATTCTGTCACAAGAGGCTGTGAAGATAAAAATCTCACCATTATAATCCAGGAATACAGCTCCATACTCTAATCCACAGTTGGGTTCAAATATCGTTTGATTTGGCAGAGAACTTTGTCAAGGTGCTTCCTGCCCCTTCCCAGCCAGTCCTCCCCTCTCCTGCCAGCATTCAGGTATCCAGTACTTGTGTGGTGATGAGTGATTGAGACTAGTGTCTTGTGAGGAGATAAGGTGGGGTGCATGGTTGATCTCCCATTTGAAGCTTGTGACCAGTCTGCTGTTTGAAGGGTCCCAGTGGCCTTTCCTGCCTGATCCCAATACTGCCACTGTCCCCTCTCTGGCATCGTCCTCTCCTGTCTTCTGCTGTGCTCTGCTCTCCCGTCTCCTAGCAGTTGTACCTTCTGTGGCCTACACCTCATGCCTGCAATATTACCACCACAGATTACAGCTCATTGTCAGCTGTGCCATTGTCTGGAATTGTAGTTGTGTTATTCTGTTTTACCAGTTAAGAATATGTTAAAAAGCTCTAATTGATGCTCTCCTTTTGTGCCTGGCTATCTCCTAGAATGTCAGTCCGGCCACTGAGTGTTCAGTGTATGTGTGCACACATGTGATTTAAGATCCTCTTTCTTATCAGCATGTCATTATCTCCTTCTGTAATTGTTTATATGTGGATGTCATTATTGCCCGTTACTGTAGTCTTTGTTTCCTAGCATCTCTGTTGGCAGGCCTTGTGCTTCTCTTAGCTCAGGATGAAGACAAATAACTTGCTCTTCCTGATGCTCGTCCTGATGCTGCAGCTCGGTGCCAGTGCCACAGCAATCAGATGGCTGGGGTTTCAGGAGCATTTTATAGAGGAAAATCCCAGGCAGGCCCTGAAATGCCAGCAATCCTACTTCTCAGGCAACCTTTTAGGTCCAGTGCAGCCACACAGCATACAGATGGGTAGAACCTGTTAGCTGCTTCACATAAGTCTTGCTCTTTGGGAGGAGGCAGCCCCACAGTCGTCAATGCCCGGGTTTTTTGTGTCTGCCCACAGTAAAGTGCTTCACTACACATTCTTCATAATCTGTATGCAACTCCTGAGTGTGTTTCATTTCCTCAGAGCATGGAGGCATGTTTTCTTTTTCTGATTGGTCATGGCTTATACAGATTACCAATCATTCTATAATATTTATTAACAATACTATTAATATTATTAATACATATTATTAATAATATTTATTACTATTAGATTAATTGCATTTTAAATTTTACAGCTTTATAAATGTGAAATAGTTTGACATTGTATAAATACAGAGATTCAGTATTGCCTGTATGCAGAATCTATAATTTTATAATTCCTTTTTCTTATTTGTGATACCCTTATCTCCTCTGTATGTGTGTTTGTATACATATACATCTATATATGTACAATTCATCCTGCTACTGGTGATTAGGACTCAGGTGAGTAGGTACTTGGCCTGTCTGGGGGAATACTGTTACAGAGAAAAGGGCTCCCACTTTACATTATTATAAACAAATACAGCGTAACAGCTTTCTCATTCATGCACTGGATATACCTGAGATATGCCCTGATTATGCTGGAGTTGCTAGTGATCATATACATTTATGAGTACTTACTCTAGCTACTGACATAGACAAGATAGAACCTCTTACTGATGAGGACTCTGCAGTTATTAGCCAGTCACCTCTCTGATTTCATAAGGCTACCACATATGTATACAGGTGCAGAGGTTAAGTTCCCATCCGCACTTGAGCCTGCATCATCTCAGAGCAAACACATGGCTACACAGGAGTGTATGTTTGCATTTTAAAAGGATGCAGTTTAGTATTCTGTCTGTCTGCCTGCTTGCTGCCCACCCCACCTCTGTGTGTGTGTGTGTGTGTGTGTGTGTGTGTGTGTGTGTGTGTGCGTGCGTGCGTGCACGTGCGTGCGAGCTCTGAATAGAGGAACTTACAAGATTTTTATGGGGGTCCAAGGGAGAAACATGAGGCAGTCTAGACTAGCACATGTTCAGTATCTAGATTACTTCAGCATAGGAAGGGCGAAGTTAAATAGAACATAACTCAAACAGCCTGAACATGGTCATTAAGTAAGGCCATTTCTGGTATCCTCTCTTTGAGTAATGATGATGTGTGTATACCAATTTTATCCACAAATCAACGGCAATTATTTATTTATTTAAAAATCTCCATGGGAGTTGTAAAACTTTTAGAACAGAATCTGAGATACCTTTGGAGGGGTTAGGATATTGCTCAGTGGAAGAGCACTTGCCTAGGATAAGCCCAGTGGTCAGTTAGGTAGGTGGAAGGTAAGTGTGTAAATGAGGAAGTACTTTAGGAAAAATACTTAGAGGAATAGGTGCAAAACTTGGGTTTGTGATGAGTTACTACTAGAATCTTTTCTATACATGATGTGGGTCCAAGCTTTAGATGGTAAGATAATCAGGGAGCCAGGAAAAAATTTAAGAAATAGACTGTTGCCATGACATTTGAGGTCCTTCTGAGGCAACCACCATTTCTGTATTAATTGTTCCCCTATTTTTTCTTTGTATTGTGAATTGATAACAGGGTCTTCTTAGCATACACTAGCCACTGTACTCCTGTCACTAAGGAAGTATGGTACAACAGATACCCAGGAGAGTGAACAATACCATTGTTCATCACAGTTCAAAGTAGTCAAGTTATTTGAAACCATTCAGTTACATCTGATAAACCTTTACCTTTACCTTTAGTTATCACATATTTTAACTAAGTATAATATGGTATATTTTTATATCTGGATTTGTCTTCATCCTGTAGAGTATATTATTATTTCTTGAGAGTGTTGGTATAGAACAGGTTGTATAGAATAGCTTGCGTAGCTAGCAAAAGGGGTTGAATGTATAGGAATACAAACCTCAGAAAGTTTACTATCCTTTTTCAGAGGAGAAAAGCTCTAATGATGTATTCAGAATAAGGCCTCACTCTTATGCAGCCTACTTCTTATCACAGCATTTTCTGTTTGTAACTCATCACTTGTACTTCGCTCAAGGTCCTTTTGCTTTTCAGTACTTGCTATGAAAATCAAACCAGAAGTCTGTATGTAGTGGGTGCTTCTGATGCCTGGGTTAGATTCTTGTTTCATGGCAGGTGAGGATATCTGGGTAGCCGGCTCAGTGGTGACTATCTGGGGTAGGTGGCATTGCCTCACTTAGTGACCAGCCTAGAGAGAGCCCATGGTAAGCTTTGCCACCATCACTTACTATGAGAGGTGAGCAGATGCTGATGGACTTTTGAGTTCCTGTTTCTCCTGTGGGTCTAGCTTCCAGGCGGGAGTCCTGCTCTGCTGTCTTCACTGCCCTTTCAGATGTGTGCATGCTCTGTTTTGCAAGTTGTTACTTAAGCCCTCTGATTCCATGTGCTTAGGTGTCTAGACAGTACTTGCCATAGTAGTACTGTTGGGGACTGGCTTTTCTACCTGTCAGCTCCACCTGCAGCCACCATGATATTGGCCATCTCTTCTTTCTTTTTGGTTTGCTTAGTCATCTAAGGAACTACCTTCAAACTTTCAAGTGTGTATGTGCTTGTGGAGGGCAGAGGGCAATGTTGAGTCATTTTTGTCTTCTCTACTTTATATTTTGAGACAGGGTATTTTGCTGAACCTATTACTCATGGTTGGCTAGACTGACTGGCTAGAAAACCCCAGGAGTCCATTCTCCATGTCTCTGTGGAGACATTACAAGTGTATGCTGCTCTGGTTGGCTACCATGTAGGTATACCTAGGTCCCTCAGGACTGGTAAATCTTACAAGAAGTTCCATTGGAGCTAGTATGTGGGTCTGTATGACCTAGGTACTAATCTGACCTAGTACTACTGTATTTCCAGGCTTGTCCAAGGGAATAGGTACCTCACAGCCCAGGCGTCAGTCACAGTGAGCAGCTGCCTTATCAACTAGGTAGAGAGATTTTTCTGGACACTCAAAGGCTGTCCATCTGAGAAGACCTTGTGACTCCATCCTGCTGTATTAGTTCTTTTCTGCACAACAGTCCATTAACATTTTGATTAGGTTATGGTACAGCCTAGTGAACAGAGGAAATAGTTCAGTTGTGTCTTTGAAGTGTAAATTGTGCTTGCCAAAGGGCTTGATCAGAAATGCAGAGGATAAAGGAATGTATACTTATTTGATCTTCAAGTTAATTATTACCAATTTTCAGAAGCAGAAGGAGAAAGTAATATATATTGTAGTCTTATCAGTATTGAGAGGAGTAGTTAGGGGAAAGCAGAGAGAAGTGCTTTTAATAGCAAAGTATGCTGTTCCAGCCTTTGATTTTTAAGAAAGTATGCTTTACCTTTTAGAGCATTTCTTTTAGGTCTGTAATAAAACTGAGAAGGTAATACAGAATTACACCATACTGGTAACTTCTGCCTCCCCCTAGTATGCCTCAATAGATGACCACACATCAACGTGGCATTATTGCCCAAAGACCATAGTCTAGTGTAGTCACTTTTGTTATGTGTTTTATGGGTCTGGGCATGTTTCAGTGGTGTGTATCTGCTGTTATCCTGCTATTATCCAGAGCACTTTTATTACTTAAAAGTTTTCTTTGTTCTGCCTTTTGCTCCTTGCCTTTCCTCAGTGTCTGGCAATCACTATCCTTTTACTGTCTCCATAGTTTTGTATTTTCAGCACAGACTTCACACAGAATGACACACAGATGGAGTCATGAATGCACACACTTTCAGTTAGGAATAAGTAAATATTTCCTTCTTTGTTTTTTGTGTGATAGCTCAACTCACAGCATTACTTAGATATACTTGCTAGCTTTTTCATTAGACCCTGGAAACCTCCCACCCCCAAAATACAGATTTTCCTCATAATTACCCACCAGAACTTGGTAAGAGATCCTGGTTGCAAGAAGTAGAGCAATCAAGCTGGAACTGATCTGGAACCTTTTCCTATGCTGAATATTTCTATTCAGATTGCCGGAGCATACAAGGCATCAGTAATCTTAAAAGCTATAATGCCAACAGTACAAGGCAGGATATACCCACTCGTGAAACAGACTTAGGTAGGTATCCACAGCTCTTCTATAGGAAGAAGATGGTTAAAAGCCTAAATTCAGAGTCTTGAGTTCAAACTATGGGTGTGCTTTTTGCTAGCTGTTCTTCAACTAGCCAATTGGTTAACTTCTCTGTCTCCATAAAGCTGGCGAAAGCCACGATATCAATGCTTTCAGAGGACTTGGAACACTTCAGTGTGCATTATTAAATTCCCCTAAGCTTCCAGCATGTACTACTGGCTAAATAAATGTTAGCATGATTGCTGTCTACTGTGATGGAAACTTTTAGGTCCACGATTCCACATAAATAGAAAAACACACAGGAGGGAATATGTACCTGGTACTATAAACCCTGCAGTCAAAGACACATGCATGAGGAGATCCTAAGCTGTTTAGATAAACTGACACTGTTCTAAACTACATTCTAAGAAACTATGCTTATATTCAGATAAATACTGTTCTTATCTTCAATTAGAAAAGCTTCTCTTTTATAGTGAATGGTGGTGAATTTTTCACTCAAAGCATTTTAAGTGGGATGTTGACTATCACTGTTAAATCATCTGTTCAGGAGTTCTCTTAATCAAGGATGGGTGATGTTATGTGTCTATTTGTTGATATAATTGTGTTAGTTTTCTTTATTGGCCTATTATTATTATATTCATTAATATATTACTATATTATATTAATCTGTGTTCTAATGTTGAACCAATCTTGAGTACTTGGGATGATTTCTGTGTGGTCATACTGTATGTATACTTCCTGTTTTTCATTGTTACATATTATATATGATTTCTCAGAGGTTCCAGTCTGTGTTCATGGTGCTGTTACTGGTCTCATGAACAGAGAATTGGAACACATTTGAACTATTAACTCTTTTTATGTCTTGTTCTTTTAGTGATTTCACTGATTTTTTTGTTTGTTTGTTTTGTTTTTGTCTTGTTTTTTTTTTTTTTCAGACATGGTTTCTATGTGTAGCCCTGGCTGTCCTGGAACTCTGTAGACCAGGCTGAACTCAGGCTGCCTCTGCCTCTCAAGTGCGCCACCACCGCCCGGTGATTTAACTGATTCTTATTCTAATTTTTATTTCTTTTCTGTGGCTTTATTTTGGAATTAACCTACTACTCTTTTGTGGCTTTCTAAAAGCACATAGACAGTGAGATTGTTTTCAGTTTTCAGATGTTTTTTGTTTTCTAGTGTAAATGCAAGCTATGCATTTCCACTGAGAGCTCACTTCACAAGTTGTGAGCAGTGGTCATCATTGTTAACTGCATTCAGAGACACAGTGTCTGAAGGACTTTTCCAGAGGGAACATGTAGGTGATGCTCTTCATGAGCTGGACACTTGGGCAGAGTAAAAAAAACTAGGCTGCCAAGTACAGTGATACACTGTGTGTTTGTGTGTGTATATGTGTATATAAACACGGTACTAAACTGTCTCCTATGCATGCCTGCTTCACCATGAAATAAAGTGCCAGCCAAGGAACATTAGCTTTTTCCTTCTGCTTTTGCCCACTAGTTACACCTCACCTCATGCAGGTGTCTCTGAAGTCATTAGTCATTGTATATTGCATGATCCTGCATGCAGCATTACTATGTGTGATGATCATTTTCCATGGTGTGTGAAATAAGCTAGGTGTGTGTTTATAGGTGCGGGGGGGGGGGGCGGTGTTGCAGGCTCTGTTTGTCACCAGAAGCTTTGGAAAGCCAAATACATTGTGTGATGACAAAGTTGCTAGTACCCAGCTTTGGGCTAGTACAGTTTGGACTCAGACTTTGGTAAACATTTGCAGGACTTTTCCTCACTTATGAGCATGTGCAAAGATAGGTTTCTTCTCTTTCCTCCTCTTTTCACCTGCTCTTTAGTACTTGCTTTGGTGGGTCACCACTCACTTGATTTCTACTTGAACACTCATTTGATTTCCTTTCTTTGAGATAATTGCATCTCTTTCCTAAAGTTTGTCAGTGTTCTTTTCCATTTCCATGACTGATGGCATGACGAAGTTATGCAATCTCAATCAGGATTGACTCCTCTTCCAAAGGCCCCATGTGTTTTACAAGTCTTGGTTTTCAGATTGGCACTTTTGAGAGACTGTGGATTTATGGGGAAGCCTTCAGATCATTGGGGGTGTGATCTAATGCAACCTCAGCTTGGGCTACATGTTTTCTATATGTGGATTTATCATGAGCCAAAAAGCAGTGGGGCAAGCTTTTTGCATGAAAACATTAAAAACTGAGCTGTAGTAAACATTCCTTCCTTATAAGGTACTTTAGTGATGGAAAACTGGCCAACACACTCAGTGAAGATGAGCCTTTGTCTTTCTAGAAGTGACAGTGCATGTATTTCCTCAGCTATCATCTGATTCATTTGAAAATTTCTCTAGAACCCACTCCCAATTTCCAGTCTCAGAGACACAGGTTCATGACTCATGATAGAATATACTGTGTCATCAGTGAGTGGAACTTTGTAGTGTGTGGTATTCCTTGGGGAGTAGCCTGCCTGAAGACTTCTTTTTCTGTCCTGCATTGAGAATATAATAATTAAACTTATATCATTTCAGAGTGCATTGATAATGGATATGTGAAGTTTGAGGCAATAAGTTTGCAAAATAACAGAGAACACCTACCTCTTATTGGAAAAGTTGGCCTTGCATGGAAAAGTAATGTTTTGGAAGGCTTTATTAAGGTAAAAACAAAAAATAATGTTTTCAAGTAACTATAATCTTTTTTAAAAAAGTTGTTGATGTATAGATATAACCCTCCTTAAAAAGTATTCTGGTTTCTATAGATCTTTGAATTCTTTTAGCAGAGCGAGATTTTCATCAAGTGTTTATTTAATATTTTTCTATGAGAGACTGAAATGCTATGATTTTTTTTTTTTTTGAGACAGGGTATCTCTGTATATAGCCTGGCTGTCCTGGAACTCACTTTGTAGACCAGGCTGGTGCCAGGTGTGCGCCACCACTGCCTGGCATGACTATGAATTAAAAACACATTGAAATAAAATACTAAGGTTAAAAGTAGACCTTGAGGACCAAGAAAGACAGAATATAAATATAACCAGCTTAAAGAGGAAGGATGATTTTAAAAGTTACTTTTTTTTGTTTTCTTTTTAAAAGATTTATTTGTTATATATAAGTACACTGTAGCTGTTTTCAGACACACCAGAAGATGGCATCAGATCTTATTACAGATGGTTGTGAGCCACCCTGTGGTTGCTGGGATTTGAACTCAGGACCTCTGGAAGAGCAGTCAGTGCTCTTAACCGCTGAGCCATCTCTCCAGCCCCTGTTTTGTTTTCTGTTTAGAGCAATATCAAGGCAGGTATATAGTTCTCTCTGGGGTTAAAAAGCAAGTATAGTAATTATACCAAGATTTATCCTAGCTCTAGTATTGAAAACAATCTCTGTCCTGTAACTGCATTTAACTCTTAAAGAGTTAACTCTTAAAGAGTCCTTTAGCAACAAGTTTGCTGGGGATTTCCATTGCACACAGAGGCTACAGAGTTTGACCCTCCAGGAAGCCTGGGACAATGTTTGTATAGGTTGCATTAGTAGTGATGGCTTGCACTGACAAAATTCTGGTGAATCTGTGTCTAGTGTGATGGGAAGTAGGAGTACCTGAGTAAGGAGGAAGGTGAAGAGACAAGTTAGAAAGCAGGGCCACAGCCCACAGTGTTGATGTGCAGCATGCACAGGAGGTGCTGGAGGTAAAAGTGTAGGAATGAGTAACAGGTGAGGATCCTATTGGATCCCTAGGCTGGTTGGGTCACTCAGGCTTGATAGTCACAGTTCTGGTGGAAATGAGCCTTTTATCCTGACACTTGTGAATCTTAATTATAGGATTGCTTTATAGTGGATGTGACCCTACTGGATGAGGACACGAGGCCGTTTTGGTGTGTAAGTTCTCCAGTGTGCATGAGATCTGCCCACCCCTCTGATGGTACTAATTTCCTGGGGCACACTTACTGTGTCGACTACATGGACACAGAAGGAGGCCTTCGTGCAGAGCTGGTGTGGATCGAAGAGACCGAAGAATACTTCATTGTCAGCCTGTCAATCTACCTCAGTATAGCAAAATTCAACTTTGGTTTGGGACAAAATACTGAGTTTTAACAGTAGGGAGCAAAGTCTTGTCATTAGTAAGCTGTTTGTTTTTTACAACTTTGTTTTTTATTGAAAGTTAAAATAAAGCATATTCAAGGTAGTCTGCTATCTTCTTTTTTTCTAATATAAATTATGGTTTGTGACTACAGTGTTTAGAAGATTAAAATTTTAATAGAGCATGTCCCAGTGAAGATCAATATACAAAAACAAATAAAACTTGGTTAAAAGTCAAGGAAGTCTCCCTAAACACAACTTGAGGTCTGTGAGGATGTGTACAGAGTCTTTCCAGTATTCTTTTCCTGATTTTAATACTAAATTCCACATATTAGCAAATGGTGGATCTGAGTGAAGGGCAAATAGGGAATCTTTGCCGTACTTTTGCACCAAAAAATATATAATTATTCCAAGATGACATTAAAAACTAACACTGTGTCACCATCTACCTCATGTTCTCTGACTTAGGATCACTTTGTCTGCTTGCCTTGACCATGGTTTTTCCACTAGAGCCTGTTCTCTGCCGTCAGTGGCTAGCCAGGGCTATGTTGAGACATCAGCTACCATCTTGCTACACAATGGCACTGGGGCAACGTACTGCCTGGGTGTCAGATGCATATTATATGAGAACATTGGAGTATTCAGTGATGGGAGAGGTCTTCTCTGGGCTCCCAGTTTCTTCATTAGATGGGTTTTTGGTCCAGGCTGTGTAAGAGAATGTCTCACAAAGGAAGTGGAGAGGAGTTTGCTATGTAAACCTTGTCTCACTGGGCTGGGAAGGGATCAGCATATTCAGATACACTTGTACTTTAATTATTAGATCAGAAGCCCTTGGGTATTTTGATTTTTACATTGAATATGAAATATATTTGTTTTACATGTGACTATCTTACACGGAGTATATTTATAGGACTATAACAAAAGAATATGTATATCCTCTAAACTCTTTCTGCCCCTATTTACCCATAGTAAGTGAGCTCTTTGGCACACTTATTTGGTTGCACCAGATGATGGTGTCTTTGTTAGGATGTTGTGTGGAACCCCCCTCCATACATGTATATATGCATACACACACACACACACACAGACAGACACAACAAATGTTCACAGATATCATGTGAATATTATATGTATTGAAATTAAATTTTCATATATATGAAACAAAGCATACTTTGACAAGGATAAAACCCTTTGTTTGCAAAGCAAGAGGATTGAATATGGTGGGGAATCTTGGATACAGAAAGCACCATAAAGCACATTCAGTAAAATGAAAAAATCCAAGAAAAGTAACAGGTGCAGATTCTTAATTATTCAGTTGGCAAAAAAACAACTTTGAGTTCCCTACCAGAAAGGCATATCCATCCCAGGTGGGGGGAAAAGGTGTTTCCAGTGAGCTCAGATGCAAGATACTGTCTTTCTTAAAGTCATGTCAAAAGATCTGATGGCCTTTTGCTGACAATTTGATAATTTCATTTTCAATAAGCTCTGCTTATAAACCTAATAATTTTGAGGTCTCCAGAAGCAAATTGTTCAAATGAAAAAGTCTGTGTGAAGGATTTTTTTGATGCTTGCAAAGATATTGTGCCTTCAACAAACTATTCTGGAGGCAGTACATTTTGGTATTGGGATAACATCACGGGCAGCACCTTCTCCTTCAAAGCCAGTTCAAAGGACGCCAGATTTGAGGTTTCCCAGACTGGTGTCTTGTGTCCGGCTTGGTTACCAATTGATTATATCTCTTAGCCAAAGTTTCAACTGCAGGACTTGCAAGTGGTGTTACCCTCTAAGGATCTTTGGCCTGAGGGACTGTAGTATGGATTCTCCTGAAGACCCTCATTCTGGGGTCATGCTATCCTGTGACTTAAGTGCCCAGCCATTTGCTTGCCGACTTCCTATAGTTCTTCCATGTGTATCCAGGACAGATATCCACCCAACAGCCAGCGTGGAGAAGGCAGCCTGCACAGGTGAGACTGGCCCTGCAGATCAGAGAGGATCCTGTCTGGAGGCCTCTGGCAGGAGCCTTCCGTTGCCAACCCCAGTCACAGCACGCCATCTCCAAGCGGCACAGGAAGCCAGCTATACACCCAGTAGCCAGCGTGGAGGAGTCAGCACAGCCTGCATCCAGAGTTTATCAGGGCCACAGCTACATACCCAAATACAGCTACAAGAGAGTGGGTCTCAGCCTCCATCTTTGCTCCTGTAACTGTGTAACAGATTGGTAGGCAGGGTTCACCAGAGTAGAGGATCACTTGGGACACACCTCACCAGGACTCTACCTGTACCCAGGAACTCGCCAGCACCATAGCAATTTGTGCCAGGACAAAGCAGGGTACCCAGGGAGGGGCAAGCTCCAGCCAGTGATAGCAGGCTCAACTAACACCAGAGATAACCAGATGACAAAAGGCAAATGTAGGACTGTTACTAACAGAAATCAAGGCAATATGGCAGCATCTGAACCCAATTCTCCAACAACAGCAAGTCCTGGATACCGCAACACACCAGAAAAACAAGATGTGGATTTAAAATCACATCTCATGATGCTATTAGAGGATTACAAGAAGGACATAAATAAATCTCTTAAAGAAATACAGGAGAACATGAATAAGGTAGAAGCCTTTACAAAGGAAACACATAAATCACTTAAAGAAATTCAGGAGAATATGGGTCAAAAGATAGGAGCCAATAAAGAGGAAATGAAAAAATCACTTAAAGAAATACAGGAGAACTTGGGTCAACAGGCAGAAGTCATGAAAGAGGAAACACAAAAATCTCTTAAAGAATTACAGGAAAACACAAACAAGTGAAGGAACTGAGCAAAACCATCCAGGATCTAAAAACAGAAGTAGAAACATCTAAGAAATCACAAAGGGAGACAATTTTGGAGATAGAAAACCTTGGGACGAAATCAGGGGTCATAGTTGCAAATATCAACAACAGAATATAAGAGATAGAAGAAAGAATATCAGATGCTGAATATACCATAGAAACCATTTGACTCAACAGTCAAAGAAAATGCAAAATGTAAAAAGCTTGAAACCCAAAACATCTAGGAAATCCAGGACACAATGAGAAGACCAAACCTAAGGATTATAGGTATAGATGAGAGTGAAGATACCTTCAACAAAATTATGGAAGAAAACTTCCCTCACCCAAGGAGAGAGATGCCATGAATATACAAGAAGCCTACAGAACTCCAAACAGACAGGACCAGAACAAAAATACCTTCCATCGCATAATAACCAAGACCGGAATTTAGAAACAAAGAATATTAAAAGCAGTAAGAGAAAAAGGGCAAGTATCATATAAAGGAAGACCTATCAGATTTACACGAGACTTCTCACCAGAGACCATGAAAGCTAGAAGATCCTGGGCAGATCTCATCCAAACTCTAAGAGAACACAAATACCAGCCAAAGCTACTATACCCAGAAAGATTCTCAATCACCATAGATGGAGAAACCAAGTTATTCCATGATAAAACCAAATTTACACAATACCTTTTCACAAACCCAGCCCTACAAAGGATAATAAGGGGAAAACACCAATACAAGGAGGGAAACTATACTCTGGAAAAAGCAGGATAATAACTTACTTTCATCAAACTCAAAAGAAGATGACCACACAAGTATAAAATTAACATCAAAAATGATAGGAAGCAATAATCACTACTTCTTAATATCTCTTAACATTAATGGACTCAATTCCCCAATAAAAAGACATAGACTAACAGACTGGATACATAAACAGGACCCTACATTTTGCTGTGTACAGGAAACACTCAATGTCAAAGACAAACACTACCTCAGAGTAAAAGGCTGGAAGACAATTTCCCAATCAAATGGTCTCAGGAAACAAGTTGGAGTAGCCATTCTAAATCAGATAAAATTGACTTTAAACCTAAAGTCATCAAAAGAGACATGGAAAGACACTTCTTACTGGTCAAAAGAAAAATCTACCATGGAGAACTCTCAGTTTTGAGCATCTATGCCCACAATATATTAAGGCACTCCCATTTGTAAACGAAGCCTTACTAAAGCTTCAAGCACACATCACACCCAACACAATAATTGTGGGTGACTTAAACACCGCACTCTCTTCAAGAGACAGATCAGAAAAACACAAACTAAACAGGGACACAGTGAAACTACCAAGTTTTGAACCAAATAGATTTAACAGATATCTACAGAACATCTCATTGTAAATCAAAAGAATATACCTACTTCTCAGCACTTGAGGGTACCTTCTCCAAAATCGACCATATAATTAGTCACAAGACAGACCTCAACAGATATAAGAAGATCAACCTAATTTTATGCCTCCTATCAGATCACTATGGAGTAAGAGTGGTCTTCATTAGCAACAAAAACAACAGAAAGCTCACATACACATGGATGCTGAACAACACTCTACTCAATGATCTTCCTTGGTCAAGGAAGAAATAAAAAAAGAAATCAAAGACTTTAAGAATTTAATGAAAATGAAGACACAACATACCCAAATCTATGGGACACAATGAAAGCAGTGAGTGATAAGAGGAAAACTCATAGTCCTGAGCTCCTCCAAAAAGAAACTGTAGAGAGCTTACAATAGCAGCTTAATGGCACACCTGAAAGCCCTGGAACAAAAGAAACAAATTCACCCAGGAGGAGTAGAAGACAGGAAATCATCCAAATCAAGGATGACATAAATCAAGTAGAAACAAAGAGAACCATACAAAGAATCAACAAAACCAGGAGCTGGTTCTTTGAGAAAATCAACAAGATACATAAACCCTTAGCCAGACTAACCAGAGGGCACAGAGATAGTATCAAAATTAACAAAATTAGAAATGAAAAAGGAGATATAACAACAGAAACTGAGGAAATTCAAAAAATCATCAGATCCTACTACAAAAGCCTATACTCAACACAACTGTAGAATCTGGAGGAAATGGACAATTTCCTAGACAGATAACAAATACCAAAATTAAATCATGATTAAATAGATCATCTAAACAGTCCCATAACACCTAAAGAAATAGAAGGGGTCATTGAAAGACTTCCAACCAAAAAAAAAAAAAAAAAAAAAAAAAAAAGCACAGGTTTAGTGCAGAATTCTATCAGACCTTCAAAGAATACCCAATACCATTACTCTTCAAACTATTCCACCAAATAGAAAAAGAAGGAACACTACCCAACTCATTTTATGAAGCCACAATTACACTGATACCAAAACCACACAAAGACTCAACAAAGAAAGAAAACTTCAGAACAATTTCCTTTCTGAATATGGATGCAAAAATATTCAATAAAATTCTTGCTAACCGAATCCAAGAATACATCAAAATGATCATTCACCATGATCATGTAGGCTTTATCCCAGAGATGCAGGTATGGTTCAATATATGGAAATCCGTTAATGCAATCCGCTACATAAACAAACTCAAAGAAAGAAAACTACATGGCCATTTCATTAGATTCTGAAAAAGCATTTGCCAAAATTCAGCCTCCTTTCATGTTAAAAGTCTTGGAAAGAACAGGAATTCAAGGCCCATACCTAAACATCGTTAAAGCAATATACAGCAAACCAGTAGCCAACATCAAACTAAATGGAGAGAAACTTGAAGCAATGCCACTAAAATCAGGGACTAGACAAGGCTGCCCCCTCTCTCCATATCTTTTCAATATAGTACTTTAAGTTCTAGCTAGAACAATTAGACAACACAAGGGGGCCAAAGCGATACAAATTGGAAAGGAAGAAGTCAAACTATCACTATTTGCAGAAGATAGGATAGTATACTTAAGCGACCCCAAAAAGTCCACCAGAGAACTCCTACAGCTGATAAACAACTTTTGGCATGATGGCCATTTGTACTATATTAATTCTGCCAATCCACAGCATGGGAGATCTTTCCATTTTCTGAGGTCTGTCATAATCAACAAAGTGGCTGGTTATAAAATCAACTCAAGCAAATCAGTAGCCTTCCTATACTCAAAGGATAAGCAGGCTGAGAAAGAAATTAGGGAAGTGGCACCCTTCACAATAGCCATAAACAATATAAAGTACCTTGGGGTGATTCTAACCAAACAAGTGAAAAATCTGTATGACAAAAACTTTAGGTCTTTGAAGAAGGAAATCAAAGAAGACCTCAGAAAATGGAAAGATCTCCCATGCTCTGGATTGGCAGGATTAATATAGTACAAATGGCCAGCATGCCAAAAGCAATATACAGATTCAGTGAAATCCCCATCAAAATCCCAACTCAGTTCTTCATAGAGTTAGAAAGAGCAATTCTCAAATTCATCTGGAATAATAAAAAAATCCAGGATAGCCAAACTATTCTCAACAGTAAAAGAACTTCTGGCGGAATCAGTATCCCAGACTTCAAGCAATACTACAGAGCAATAGTGTTAAAAACTGCATGGTTTTGGTACAGTGACAGGCAGGTGGATCAATGGAATAGAATTGAAGACCCAGAAATGAACCCACACACCTATGGTCACTTGATCTTCGACAAAGAAGCTAAAATCATCCAGTGGAAAAAAGATAGCCTTTTTAACAAATGGTGCTGGTTCAACTGGAGGTCAGCATGCAGAAGAATGCGAATTGATCCATTCTTATCTCCATGTACTTAACTTCACTCCAAGTGGATCAAGGACCTCCATGTAAAACCAGACACACTGAAACTAATAGAAAAGAAACTGGGGAAGACCCTTGAGCACATGGGCATAGGGGAAAATTTCCTGAACAGAACACCAATAGCTTATGCTCTAAGAACAAGAATTGACAAATGTGACCTCATAAATTACCGAGTTTCTCATAAATTACAGAGGACACTGTCAAAAGAACAAAACAGCCACCAACAAATTGGGAAAAGATCTTCACCAACCCTACATCCGACAGAGTGCTAATGTCCAATATATACAAGGAATTCAAGAAGTTAGACTTCAGAGAGCCAAATAACCCTATTAAAAATGGGCACAGAGCTAAACAAAGAGTTTTCACCTGAAGAACTTCAAATGGCTGAGAAGCACCTTAAGAAATGTTCAACATCATTAGTCATTAGGGAAATGCAAATCAAAACAACCCTGAGATTTCACCTTACACCAGTCAGAATGGCTAAGATTAAAAACTCAGGAGACAGCAAGTGTTGGCGAGGATGTGGAGAAAGAGGAATACTCTCCACTGTTGGTGGGATTGCAAGCTGGTGCAACTACTCTGGAAATCAGTCTGGCGGTTCCTCAGAAAACTGGGCATGAGGACCACACTTCCGGAGGACCCTGCAATACCACTCCTGGGCATATACCTGGAGGATTCCCCAGTATGCAATAAGGACACATGCTCCACTATGTTCATAGCAGCCTTATTTATAATAGCCAGAAGCTGGGAAGACCCCAGCTCAATGGAGGAATGGATAAAGAAAATGTGATATATTTACACAATGAAATACTACTCAGCAATTAAAAACAATGAATTCATGAAATTCTTAGGCAAATGGAACTGGAAAATATCATCCTAAGTGAGGTAACCCATTCACATAAGAACACACATGGAATGCAGTCACTTATAAGTGGATATTAGCCCAGAAGCTCTGAATAATCAAGACACAATTCACATATCAAATCATTCCCAAGAAGAAGGAAGGAGAGGGCCCTGGCCCTGGAAAGGCTTGATGCAGCAATGTAGGGGAATACCAGGACAGAGAATTGGGAGGGGATTGATTGGGGAATTGGTAAGGGGAAGAGGGCTTATGGGAATTGTGGGGAGGGGCAACCAGGAAAGGGAAAATCATTTGGAATATAAACAAAGAATATCGAAAATAAAAAAAAAAGGAATGCTGTGAAGCTAATTGAGCAATAAACTTGATCAAAGAATTGTGTTGTATAAAACTAGGGTCCATTAACATAACTGACAATATCTAAATCAGGTGGCAGCTTACTAAATCCCACAGTTCCCTCTGGGTAACAGGGAAGAGACATTGTAAACCCGCAGAACAGACACATGTAACAAAGGTGTGTTACTTTTTAACAGAGAGCATGGGATTAGTTATAGCAACATCTGGAAGGAAGAATACTTACTTCATGCCATGCCCAAAGACATGTTACAGGTAGACTGTGGGCCAAAATGTGTACAGCAAAGTAAGAAAGCAGTAAGATGACAAAGTGGACAGCCTCTAACTCTGCAGTGAGAGGACTAATTGCCAGAATAAAAAAATAAAGTAAAAGCAGCTGGAGAGATGGTTCAGTCAGCAGACAAAGTGCTTGCTGCCTAATCATGTTCAGACGCCTAGAGCCTATGTAATAGTTGAGAGTCATGGTATATGCCTTCAACTCCAGAGCTGCAGGAGGCAGCAGGGCCAGGAAGATACTTTGGGTTGGTGGATAGAAAATGCAATCAAAACCTCAACAAAGTACCCGATGTGTAACAATATAAATGTATACACTAATTTAATGCAGTGGCTATTTTTCTTATTCTTAGCTAGTTCCCAAATGACAACACAGAGAGACCAAGATTTATTTTCAACTTAAAGTACAATATAATTTGATTTGGATCCTCTAATCTAATCTGGCTACCTCCCAGCCAAAATCACCGAGATTCTTGCATTTTTATATTAGTCTTACTCTTTGGGCTTCAGGTGTGTTTTTGACCCCCTTCCTCATGACCCACTTCTCTTTTCCTCTTTCTTTCCATCCTCCCCGGGTTGACAGAACTCCCACCCTATTCTCCCCATTGCCTAGTTATTGGCTTTTCTAGGTTTCATTGACAAGGGAGAGAATATGTGGTGAGCATTGCTTACACAGACTTGAGACAGGAGATTCTTGAGGTAAGCATTACAGTGTCATGCCATTGAAACCAGATAGGGGGATAGAGAAATCAGCATTTGAATAATACAAGGGTAAACTTCACACAGTGCACAATAACATGTCTATACTCCTGCATTCTGGGGTGCATGGTATCAAACAAGACAGGTGTTGGTGGGATATGGAGAAATTAGAATGCTATTGGTGGGAATGTAAAATTATGCAGCCACTAGAAAAACAGCATTGAAGTTCTTAAGATTATTGAAAAATAAAACTAGCATGATACAATCCTATTTCTAGCTATGTCTTCAAAGGAATTGAAACCACAATGTTAAAGAGACATCTACATGCTCATGTTTACTGTAGCACAAGTTTTAGTCATGGTAAGGAAGTAGTCTCCATGTTCATGGATAAAGATCACACACACACACACACACACACACACACACACACACACACTGAAATATTTTGGACCTTGAAAAATACATGGATGAACTTAGAAGGCATTAAGCTGAAGTTGAAACTTTAGGGTTCTTTGGAAGGTCATTTGTGTTGGACAATGTTTTGCTGAGGCAGACACACATGAAGGAGTGTTTCCTGAAGCAGACACAGGAGAAAGGATGTTCTGATAAAGCAAGCATGTGAAAGGACATGTGATGAAGGATCTTTGCTAATGACACTCATGTATTGGTCTGCCTTTCATTGTGTAGTCGATCTGCATTTGTCTGGACTCCATAGAGAGAACTGCATCCAAAATTAACACCAAAACCAAAACAAAACAAAAAACAAAAAACAAAAAAAGCCCCCCAAACCAAAAAACCCTTCTGGTGGTATGCCACAGTTTCTTGCTGCTTCCATGGACGCTGGCTGATTGACAGAGTGATATGAGCTTAGACAGACATACATGTTGAGACAAGACCCATGGAAGATACATGATGTTTGGAGAGTATAAATAGGACTCGGTAGAGCAGGACAGAGGCTGAGCTAGGCCTGCTTATAGAGCTAGCTGTATAACACTTGATGGTCTTCACTGATATTCACTTCTCTGAGATAGGCACTGGGCCAACTTAGATCTAAGATCTGCCTCTCTGTAACATTCAAAACTATGAGTCACCAGTCAAAGCTCCCGCTTGCAGACTCATAAAATATCTGATTCCTCTTGGTGCTACCTCATCTTTTAAAAGGGAACCTGAGGCAGGTTCCAAGACATGAAGAAGCGGGTGACCCTGCGCATTCGCACTCCGAACATCACGGTGAAGGAGAGCCTTAGGAGGGCATGTAAAACCACCACAGAGTGTTCTTCCATCTCCACAAGGATGCTTCTGTGGTCCTCATTAGCAAAACTGACAAGAATTAGTTCCAGTGAAATATATGTATATATATATATGTATATATGTATATTTATGTAAGTAATTTATAATATATTTCATAGAATATATTATATATTACATATAATATATGATGTGCTATATATAATTACATACCATATATGTATTTTATACATTATTATACATTTTATATGATTACTTATAATATATATTGTATTACAAGCTATTTACTTATGTGGTCTAGGAACCAGGTCAAAGAATTATGTTGGTTTAATGGTATTTAATGTTGCCATAATTCTGAGAAAGATGTTTTATTGATAAATTGTCTAAACATCCTCAGGATTAAAATGGTGGGGTTAAGAATTACTGAACCTTTTGTATTTACCTAAAATGCCAACTACTTCTTAAGTGAAGTGCACTTTAAGCTAAGTAAAAATTACATATATCTCAATGTGGGCTAGACAGAATAATGACCAAATAAATGCCACTGAATTTGTTGATGTCATACAATTATGATTGTTTTTTACTTGCAATTCTATTAATGTTACTGTAATATGATAAAATATTTAAAATCAGACATTTAGTTCATGACTATATTAACTCTATTACTAAATTCTGATATGGATGGACTTGAGTTCTACAGTAAGAGCTCTTAGCATTATTCACATATAACCCACATCCCAGGAGTCCTTAGTTCCCCTGGTTCTTTCTTGTGTTTTTCTTAGACAAGCAGATCTTTCTACATTTAGGCAAGGATTGTGGTTGTCATGGAATGAGATTTTCAATGATAATATGCATATACATGTACAAACTGCACCTTCTGGTTTTCCTGGAATAAGACACCACCTTTCTGTAATGAGATTCTGTTGGCCACCTGTCTGCCACTAAATTACTAATTTCCCCCAATACTGGTTCTGCTTCAGTGGTGGATGACTATTCAGGAGAGCTTTGTGCCTGCAAAGGCTCTCAAGTGGCTGCACTGACATTTCTGTTTATTGTTTTCTCCATCAGCTTCAGTAATGGCCTATGCAAGGCTGACCTCTGTATGCTTTTCCCAAGAGCTCATGGGAGCACACAGACAACTGATTCAGGGAGGTTCTCAGACTTCTGTAGTAGGAGGAAGTACTGGATACTGAAATATGTTTCATGTAGGGGCAAGATAAAAAACCTTCCACACTGGCATTAGAAGTTCGTGACCTTGGGGCAGGTTACCTACATCATACCTGGTTTTTTTTTTTTTTTTTTTTTGTTTTTTTTTTGTTTTTTGTTTTTTGTCAAAAAGATAGTTTAATGAAATCCAGTTCTGTAGCCATCACTGAGCCTATGTTGGCTCCGGTTTGCCCTTCTGATTTCAAGTACCCAAGATGAAGCTTAATTTTCATCCAAGGAAAACAACAAAATACAAACATCATGTGGGCAGAAACAACCTTAAAATAGCCACTCAATAATTAACCCAGTCCTCAGAAACGAAAAGAATTTCATAATGACAGAAGGGAAAAGAACACTTTTCAATATCATCTCAATGGGCAGCTGAACGAAGCCCTTCTGACCTCCTTATGGTATCCAGCTGCACTGTTGGGATTTTTACAGCTCCACAGTTCTAGATGCATGGGGTCACCTAGGCCACAATCTGCTCAACAATCTAATCAACCATTCCCCATGGGACAGTGAGCTGCACAATTAGAAGAGAATGTGACAGTCACCAGTACATTTTTGTCCTGACTAACAGGTGGGAAGATTATTTTTTCAAGTCCAAGTATCTTGCAGTGGCTCTCTTTCCTAAATGTATTGTGATTAATATATAAAATATAAAATCAGGCTAACCTATAGGGTGACATCTTGGACAATTAAAGAAGAAAGAGCTTGTCTTAGCTCAGGGATCAAGGTACAATTCATCATGTGGGAAAGCTGAGGCAGTAGGAAGGAGCTTCAAACACCTAGTTACATCACACCAGAAGAGAGCAGTGGGAGGCTGCTAATGCTCAGTTCTTCTTCTCTACTTGTACAGCCAGAGTCCTAGCTAGGGAGTGGTGCCACCCGCAGTGGGCAGGTCTTCCCTCAACACAATCACGAAATGCCCCACGGACAAACCTGGAAGCCCGTCTATTGGTTGTTACTAGATTCTGTCAGGTGGACAGCTAACATTAACCTTTGTCAGATGTACAGTTTATTTATTTATTTTTTTAATATTTTTATTTTCTATATTCTTTGTTTTCATTCCAAATGATTTCCCCTTTCCCGGATCCCCCCTCCCCATATGTCCCATAAACCTTCTTCTCTCCATCCCTTCTCCAATCACCTCCCTCCTTTTTCTCTGTCCTTATATTCCCTTCCAATGCTAGGTCAATCCTTTCCAGGATCAGGACCCTCTCCATACTTCTTCATGGGAGCCATTTGTTATGCAATTTGTTCCTTGGGTATTCAGGGCTTCTGGGCTAATTAATATCCACTTATCAGAGATTGCATTCCATGTGTATTCTTTTGTGATTGGGTTACCTCACTTAGGATGATATTTTCCAGATCAAACCATTTGCCTAAAAATGTTGTGAATTGATTGTTTCTAATTGCTGAGTAGTATTCCATTGTGTAAATATACCACATTTTCTGTATCCATTCCTCCTTTGAGGGGCATCTGGGTTCTTTCCAGCTTCTGGCTATTATAAATAAGGCTGCTATGAACATAATGGAGCATGTGTCTTTATTGCATGCTGGGGAATCCTTTGGGTATGTGCCCAGGAGAGGTATAGCAGGGTCCTCCGGAAGTGTCATGTTCAGTTTTCTGAGGTTCTTATTATTCTTTAAGAATTCTATCAATTAATGTCAGTATTCTCTAGAGCAACATAACTTATAGAATGCATTCATATACAAGCATATGTACACACTGTATTTCTATCATCTATCTATCTATCTATCTATCTATCTATCTATCTATCTATCTATCAGGGGAGGAGATTCACTAGAATGGATTATAGGCTGTGGTCTGGCTAGTTCAACAATAGCTGTCTACTAGTCAAATGTCTAAGACTTTAGTAGTTGTTCAGTCCACAAGGCTGGATGTCTCAGTTAGTCTTCAGTATCAGCTAGAATCCTGAAGAAGTAGGCTCTAATGCCAGTGAAGGAATGGACATGAGAGCAAGAGCAGGGCAGGCAAAATGTTTTCTTCTTTCATATTTTTTTTATATAGGCTATCAGCAGAAGCTGTAGCCCAGATTAAAGGTGGATCTTCCCACCTCAAAAGATCTGGATTAAAAATGGTTCTTTCCACTTTAAATACTTTAGTTAACCAAGATATTCTATGATAAAACCAAATTGGAAAATGCCAACACGAAGAGGGAAACTACACCCTAGAATAGCAAGAAAGTAATCTTCTTCCAACAAACCCAAAAGAAGATATTCACATAAACATAAAAATAACATCAAAAATTAAAGGAAACAACAATCACTATTCCTTAATATCTCTTAATATCAATGGACTCAATTCCCCAATAAAAAGACATAGACTAATAGAAATATTTTTCATGTAAATTCTGATAAAATCTTCAATTTTATCAGAAAATGTTTGTAATTCCTCTTTCAATGAATTTAGTAGTGTTTTTTATTTCTACCATATTATCTGCATTATTTTTCATGATAATCTTTGATTTTAATGTGTTTTTCTATATATTTCTTCTATTTTATCAAAAATATTATTCCCTATAAATCTCTGATTTTACCACAAAATGTTTATAATTCCAGTTTCAATCAACTTAGAATTATTGTCATGCCTACCATTTTATCTGTATAATTTTTTCATGATAATCTTCAATTTTAATGTATTTTTCTATATATTTCTTCAATTTTATCAGAAATATTTTCCATGTAAATCTTCAACTTTATCAGAAAATGTTTATAATTCCACTTTCAATCAATTTAGGAATACTTTTATGCCTACTATTATTATATCTATAAAATATTTCCATGATAATCTTCAATTTTAACATGTTTTTCTACATTTTTCTACAATTTTATCAGAAATATTTTCCACGTAAATTTTGAATTCAATCATAAAATGTTTATACTTCCTTTTTCAGTTACTTTAGCAATGTTTTTTATGTCTACCACTTTATTATTTAACTTTACATGAAAATTGTCAATTTTAACGTGTTTTTCTATATGTCTCTTCTATTTTATTAGAAATATTTTCCATGTAAATCTTCAATTTTATCATAAAATGTTTTTACTTCCTTTTTCAATAAAAGAACATGCTTTTCAAAAAAATTTAAAAAAAAAAGGTCTTCCCACTTTAAATGCTTTACTTAATAACAAAAATCCCTCACAGGTTTACCTAGCCACTCGTGTTTTAGCTAATTCCAGATATAGTCAGACTGATAACCAAGAATCATGCCATCATAAGGTATAACTGTGCTTTTTAGCCACTGCAATTTATATTTTAAAAAATGTGTGTGTACACCTATGGCCACTTGATCCTCGACAAAGAGGCTGAAAACATCCAATGGAAAAAAGATAGCCTTTTCAACAAATGGTGCTGGTTCAACTGGAGGTCAGCATGCAGAAGAATGCGAATTGATCCATCCTTGTCTCCTCGTACTAAGCTCAAATCCAAATGGATCAAGGACCTCCACATAAAGCCAGACACTCTGAAGCTAATAGAAAAGAAACTGGGGAAGACCCTTGAGGACATCGGTACAGGGAGAAAGTTTCTGAACAGAACACCAATAGCGTATGCTCTAAGAGCAAGAATTGACAAATGGGACCTCATAAGGTTACAGAGTTTCTGTAAGGCAAAGGACACCATCAAGAGGACAGATCGGCAACCAACAAATTGGGAAAAGATCTTCACCAATCCTACATCAGATAGAGGGCTAATATCCAATATATATAAAGAACTCAAGAAGTTAGATTCCAGAAAACCGAACAACCCTATTAAAAAATGGGGTACAGAGTTAAACAAAGAATTCTCACCTGAAGAACTTCGGATGGCGGAGAAGCATCTTAAAAAATGCTCAACTTCATTAGTCATTAGGGAAATGCAAATCAAAACAACCCTAAGATTTCATCTTACACCAGTCAGAATGGCTAAGATTAAAAATTCAGGAGACAGCAGGTGTTGGAGAGGGTGCGGAGAAAGAGGAACACTCCTCCACTGCTGGTGGGGTTGCAAATTGGTACAACCACTCTGGGAAGCAGTCTGGCGGTTCCTCTGAAAACTGGGCACCTCACTTCCAGAAGATCCTGCTATACCACTCCTGGGCATATACCCAGAAGATTCCCCACCATGTAATAAGGATACATGCTCTACTATGTTCATAGCAGCCCTATTTATAATTGCCAGATGCTGGAAAGAACCCAGGTATCCCTCAACAGAAGAGTGGATGCAAAAAATGTGGTATATCTACACAATGGAGTACTATTCAGCCATTAGAAACAATGAATTCATGAAATTCTTAGGCAAATGGATGGAGCTAGAGAACATCATACTAAGTGAGGTAACCCAGACTCAAAAGGTGAATCATGGTATGCACTCACTAATAAGTGGTTATTAACCTAGAAAGCTGGAATACCCAAAACATAATCCACACATCAAATGAGATACAAGAAGAAAGCAGGAGTGGTCCCTGTTTCTGGAAAGACTCAGTGAAACAGTATTTGGCAAAACCAGAACGGGGAAGTGGGAAGGGGTGGGAGGGAGGACAGGGGAAGAGAAAGGGGCTTACGGGACTTTCGGGGAGTGGGGGGGGCTAGAAAAGGGGAAATCATTTGAAATGTAAATAAATTATATCGAATAAAAAATAACAATAAAAAAATGTGTGTGTATATGTGTATGTGTGTGCACATACATGAGAGAGAGGGGGGGAGAGAAAGAGGGGGGAGAGGGAGGGAGAGAGAAAGAGCATTTAGTAGGCAAGATGAAGGAGGGCTTCTCTACGGAAAGCTTCCCAATACCCCGAACACTTGGAAACTGAGTGCTATTGTCCCATGACACCTGTTTCTTCCTACCAGAAATACTGCCTGGCAGATAGGATTTGGGCAGAGAAGGCAGGAAGTGGCTGTGAGCCTTGTTCCAAGCAGAACAGTTCAGTCATTTACCTGAGAACATGAGCACATTAGCAGCACAAGCTGGCCTTCTGGAGGAATGGTGAAGCCCAAAGGGAATGGAACAGGCAGCTAAACATTTATTTCCATCGGAAGGTTTTCTTAAACCACAGCATGATACTGTTTGCGTCCATGAAAACTCTGAAAGTGTTCATGAGTTAAATACATGATATTTCCCCCCAAGTCAGCTTTGGATGTCAGACTACAAGGCAATGATAATTACTCCCCTGAGGCTGGAGAGTCCTGGCCTTGTCTACTAAGTGATGCTTATCCAACTCCATTGAGAAATTAGCTATCAGAAAGAGCTATATTGCGAATTCTGCCTAAGAGGTTCACATTCATTCCCCCGCCCACTCACAAAGCTCTGGCTAAGGGGTCATTGCATGATATTATGTGTGCATATTGACCATGGTTCAAGTCCTTCCTTTGCTCAAGACATGCACAGCCTAGCCAGAAATGTTCATATCTGAGATCTTGACATAGACAGAATCAATGCGCTGGCAGAGCTGAGCAGCCGCACTGATCCTTTATGAGACAGAAGAGCCCTGGCTACTTGGCAGGATCTACATTGCCTCACACTTGGGAACATGGCTACTGCTTGGCTGTGTATGGAAGTGGTCATACATGTGTTTGGTGTCTGTCTTGCTCATTGGTGCTGAATAATCACTACTGTTCTCTGAATGGGTGATCATGTACTTTTGAAGACAGTGAGAATCCTCACACCATACATAGCTCCTCAGGGAGGTGAGTGGGCGATCACATCAAAGTGCCTGCTGATACCAGCACAACTGCACAGGACGGGGTCACTGCTGCAAAACATCTGCATGGAGGTGGTGGGCTTGGCTTTAGCACGTTGGGATGGTGAAGGTATTATGAGATGGAGTACTATTCAGCCATTAGAAACAATGAATTCATGAAATTCTTAGGCAAATGGATGGAGCTGGAGAACATCATACTAAGTGAGGTAACCCAGACTCAAAAGATCAATCATGGTATGCACTCACTAATAAGTGGATATTAGCTTGGAAAACTGGAATATGCAAAACATAATCCACACATCAAATGAGGTACAAGAAGAACGGAGGAGTGGCCCCTAGTTCGGGAAAGACTCAGTGTAGCAGTATAAGACAAAACCAGAACAGGGAAGTGGGAAGGGATGGGTGGGAGAACAGAGGGAGGGAAGGGGGCGTATGTGACTTTTGGGGAGTGGGGAACCAGAAGAAGGGAAATCATTTGAAATGTAAATAAAAAATATATCGAATAAAATTTAAAAAAAAAGAAAAAAAGAAAGATCTGTTGTGCTCTCATGTGTCCTCCCCTTCTTTTTTTTTAATTTGATATATTTTTTTTATTTACATTTCAAATGATTTCTCCTTTTCTGGCTTCCCACTCCCCGAAAGTCCCATAAGCCCTCTTCCCTCCCCCTGTTCCCCCATCCACCCCTTCCCACTTCCCTGTTCTGGTTTTGCCCTATACTGCTACACTGAGTTTTTCCATAACCAGGGGCCACTCCTCCATTCTTCTTGTACCTCATTTGATGTGTGGATTATGTTTTGGGTATTCCAATTTTCTAGGCTAATATCTACTTATTAGTGAGTACATACTATGATTGATCTTTTGAGACTGGGTTACCTCATTTAGTATGATGTTCTCCAGCTCCATCTATTTGTCTAAGAAATTCATGTATTCATTGTTTCTAATGGCTAAATAGTATTCCATTGTGTATATATACCACATTTTTTTTGTATTCATTCCTCTGTTGAGGGATACTTGGGTTCTTTCCAGCTTCTGACTATTATAAATAGGGCTGCTATGAACATAGTGGAGCACATACCCTTATTACATGCTGGGGAATCCTCTGGGTATATGCCCAGGAGTGGTATAGCAGGATCCTCCAGAAGTGATGTGCCCAGTTTTCTGAGGAACCACCAGACTGATTTCCAGAGTGGTTGTACCAATTTGCAACACCACCAGCAGTGGAGGAATGTTCCTTTTTCTCCATATCCTCGCCAACACCTGCTGTCTCCTGAGTTTTTAATCTTAGCCATTCTGACTGGTGTGAGGTGAAGGCTAGGCTCACAGCCATAAAATATAAGAGTCCCCCCCCCCCTTTCTTTCCTTCAGCAACGTTATTGTCCTGGGAAATCAGTCTTAAGAATGCCGAGTCATTCTGAGTCATAAAGATTACCAGGAACTCTCCCCGAGGTGTAGATCACTGTGTTCTTACTGCCTTGTGGGTGTGGGGTACAATATGAGAAATCACTCAGTAAAGGGAGTAGAAATCTCTGTGGGAGCTGGCGGGTGTCCTCAAGATGGTTGCCAGTGGCCAGTACAGAAGTACAGCAGAAGTCAAGACCATCTGACAGTGACAGAGGTTCTAACACTAATCCATCCTGTGTTCCTAAACCCAATCCTACAAACATTTACAGAGTAGTCAGTAAGTGGGATTGGGACCTGCCTCTGGCTAGCCTCTACCCTAGCACCCTCCACAAAAGTGATGATCCAAATTGAGCAGCAGGTTCCTTATTTCTCCCACTGCTATGGAAAACTTAGGGAAGTTTCTGAAAAGCCTAGACCCCAAATTAAAGTCCCTGGATAGCTCAACTTTTAAGGAGGAAATAGATACCTCTCAGAAATAAAAACTTTTTTCTTCACTGGCTGCACTGCACGTGAAAGGATATTACTTCTGTTTATCTGATTATGTGTATATATGTATATGATGTATATGTATAATGTGCATATATATCACCAAGCATCTGCAGATGGCTTTGAAGGCTGTGGTGCCACTCCTCTCCTCCTCAGTAGCTAGAGTGTGGTGAAGGAAGACTTTAGATATGTACATGAGGAAGACAGATATAGCGGAAAATGCTCAATTTCATCAAGTTAGGATCATTGTGGCTACACAGAAGGTAGTGCTTGCTACAGCTATCTGGGCTTAAAGGAGGAAGCATGGATTGTATCTTGTATCAAACTTTGCAGTTTACTCCAGAATGACCTTTAAGACTGTCATTTAGTAGACAATCTTGCTGGTCACGTTGGCATGCTAAATAAAGCCCATCAAGAGGACACATTGAATTGACAAAGCTTCATACTTCATTAAAGTTTGCCCAGGAAGAGAAGTCATGCTAATAAACTGATGTCATCCTTCACCAGAACATCAACAAATGTCTACCCAACTGAGTTTGTTAAAGTGAATGCAATTAAGTATCTTTTCCTGAATTGACTCCAATAATTAAATGGAAAATATCCACTAGAAAAGTCTTTGTGTATGTGATTAAGCAAGTTAGTTTTAGAGGCAAATGAAAACTAGAATTGTGCATGCATCTCTGTCCACAGAACTTTTTACAGCCGTGTGTGTTCAGGGATGTTAACAACTTCATTTTGGGCATGTAACCTTAGCAAAATTCCTTAGCCAGAGGTCAGGACATTTATATAACAGGAAGGAAATCCACTAACAAACACTGGCTCTCTTCTATCCGTCTGTGAACCGCACAAATGACAAATAACCATGCCTATCACTTGTAGAATTGCAATTGCATTCATCTCTCAACGGCCACGTGAAATGGGGAAGGAGAGGGAACTACGAGGAGAACGTATGTGTCTTGTGAGAAGTGACAGCCACATGCTGCCTCTTGAGAATGATGGTTTTCATTTGTATGTGAGGTACAGTGTAGAATGCAAGATGATGATAAATTGAGACTGTGCCACTATTTGCAATAAACTCAGGGTGCAGCTAAGTGGCATGACAAATATAAAGTCATGTATTGATAAATGATTTCTGCTTAAAATCAAGTGAAATAATTTCCCTCATATATTGTATTTCTACAATTTATCACAGAATAATACAGGGTGTGGTGAAAACAGCTTAATCTACAAGTTTCCATTGGGAAGAATTACCTTCCTAAGTACATTGTCAAATTTCATTGCAGATAAGATGTTTGTAGGATCCAGTGGTGATTGAAACTGTGACATTTGGTCCTCAGAAAACTAAGCAAGTGAGCATATAGGGTGAGGAGGTTCCCACTTCCATTTCAATCCAGGGAGCCTAAAAAGGAAAACATGCACATCAGACACAATTATGACAGAATGACATTTTCACATGAATGGGAAGAGGTGGCTCATTCCATTGATGGATCTAGATTTCCATGAGTGAAATATTGAAATTGTAGTTCCACTTTCACACAAGATGACAGAACGCACGTTTTAGGGAGACTGACATATAAGTAAGGATATGAACATGGAAGCAAGACTATCTCATTTAAACATAGAGAGGTGTTTTCAAGGTAGAAAAAATGATCAGAACAAACAAGACAGCTACAAGCCATGGGGAAATTACAGATCATATTGAGTATTTTCAAGGAAAAATTTACCTAAACAAATGTTTTTTTTATTTGATCTGATGTATAGATGGCAGGCATGGCATACTCATAAATCAGAAACATCTTGAGGGGGGTGTGTGGAACAGGAGTAGCTAGAGAACTGGCAAGCTCCTAAGTGGACAAGAGCAAGAAGAAACTTAATTTGAGTAGCAAACAGAATGCAATGTGTGTATGTCTGAGAGTTTGGAGAGAGAACAGTGGGAGATGGCTGTAGATGTAAAAGCAGAGGCTGTAGGGCAGAGTGAAGGAGCTGAGGACAAACGAAAGACAGGCACCCAGAAGCTCAGACTGCAGCTTCAGAAGCAAAAAGAGAGGTATTCATAAAAGAATAAAACCCATAGGGTTTACAGAGTGGATGAATGCAAGGGCCCCATCACACTGTGTGTATGGGTTGGTGGGAGAGAGTGGAGGCTGAGAAGAAGGAAGGAAGAAAGGAGGAAGGAAGGAAGGAGGAAGGGAAGCTGGAAGGAAGGAAGGAAGAAGGAAGGAGGGAGAAAGGAAGGAAGAGGAAGGAGGAAGGGAAGCTGGAAGGAAGGAAGGAAGGAAGGAAGGAAGGAAGGAAGAAGGAAGGAGGGAGAAAGGAAGGAAGAAGAAAGGAATGAGGAAGGAAGAGGAAGGAGGGAGGAAGGAAGGAAGGAAGGAAGGAAGGAAGGAAGAAGGAAGGAAGGAAGGAAGGAAGGAAGGAAGGAAGGAAGGAAGGAAGGAAGGAGGCTGCACAGGTCTGGGGACACTGCCTCTCTCTGGCAAAGTTCTCTGTTGTTGCCAACATTGGCTGTGGCAAAGAGATAGGAAGCCATCTTGTCTGCTGAGTCTGGTCAAACTCCTTGCATTATTCTGTCTCAGGGAATTCACAGCAGGGCCTCATGTCTGCTCTTGGGAGTGTAGGCTTGGAGAACTTGCTAATGTAGAGAACTCCTATGTCTGCAGAGGATGGTCGACTGATTAGTGTTTCTGTGAAGTGCAGAGGTTGGAATGGTACCGGGCCAGAGGCTGATTACCTTTTCCCAGACCAGCTTTAGCCTCTGGAACAGCTGTTCTTGCCCAGGAGTATCAGCCCTAACACCCTGTGACTAACAGATAAAACCACTTTGAAGTATATTACCTTAGTGGACCACTAACTTTTACCAGCCCCCAAACTGAGAATGTCATCAAATAGCATTTGAGGCTGAAAGAAAAGCTTCCTTGAGTTCTGTAACAGTCTTTCTGATGTTCTCACCAAAGTATTTTAAATTTGCCTTCATTTATTACTTTCTTTGTTCTGCAAAAGCTATAAAATCTCATAAAACAGCTTTCAAAAGTCTTAGAACATTGTATTTAGGGAGATCTAAATTTAAGAAAGTTCCTGGGCCATGCCAGCGCCAACAAGCTCTGTCTTGAACCGTGTCTTTTATTCCTTCGAGATAAGACCTGATTTTTTTCCTTGACGTCAGCTACAGGTGGAAGACTGAGTTAGATACTCCAAGAGTTCCTCATGATGGGAAATTAAAGAAAGGCACCGGGGAAGTATAGGTCAGTTCTTTCAGGGACATAACTCAGGGAAGCTTGCCTGTAGAGCTCCAGAGAGGGGAAGGAGCAAGCTATTAGATGTGGAAGCTAAGGTTTAGAAAGCCAGAGAGAGAAATGAGTAGACCCCTCACAAATGATAGGGTGTGGCCATTGACAGATACACAAGAAGAGACTCGACATCCGCAACCATCAGGAAGGTGAAAATCAAAACAATTCATTCCTTTCAGAATGCCATCTCATTAGGAAACCATTTCCAGTGCTGGTGGTGATGATGCTGAGAAAAAGAGAACCTGTACACACTGCTGGTGGGGACATAAGCAGCACTACCGTTGTGACAAGCAACACGGAAGTTCCTTGAGGCTAAAAGTAGAATTACCATATGCTCCAGGTCTACCCACTCTGGAAATACATCTAAGGATAGGAGGCAGCGCACCCAAGAGATACCTGCCCGTTCATGTCCACTGCAGCACTCACTATTCGGAATCCCACTTGTGATATCCATGTTGTGAATCGGGCCAGGCATTGTGGGGAACATAAAAAAATGCACCTTGCTACCAAAGGGTTAAGAAACATAGAACTTCATTTGAAGAATGTAAAGAAGCTGCCTGGCAGAAATTCAGATTCCTCCAGGGCCAAGACCCCTTGAAATCAAAGTACATGCACAAGGTTGTACTTGTGTTCTGTGTATAGATTGGCTCTTTAGCCAATCACGGTACACCGTGAAGCGGGCCGGGTTTGTCTTTCTGTCTCTTTACATCTGGTTACTTCTGAGAATTTCCTACGTGAGGAAACTATTTGGATCCCCTCCTACCACTCCTCCCCTGTCCACCCCACCCCTGCACCATAACACCAGTTCACATTTCAGTGTTGATGGGAAAATCTCACAAGGCGCCACCTGTAAATAAAAAGACCCAGGGAAACAGTGGCTGCTGACCGAGAGTGACAGGGCATTACCGTGTGGAGGTTTCTCCATTTTGTATTCTTGCCGAGGCCGTTTCGGGATTAACTAGAATTTATTCTCCTTGAGTGACAATCCTGTTGAAAACTTGTAAATGACTTAAAAATATTTTACTTGAACTATATTAAAAATTGTGCACACGAGAAAGAGAGCAGGGTGGGGCTGGGGGGGGAGAGAGAGAGAGAGAGAGAGAGAGAGAGAGAGAGAAAGAGAGAGAGAGAGAGAGACTGTAGATTTGTGCACAAGTGTAGTGCCCACAAAACCCAGAAGAGGGCGTCAGCCCCTCTGTAGCTGGAGTTACAGGCGGTAGTTAGGTCGGCTGATGCTGGTGCTGGGATTTGAACTCAGGTCCTCTGTAAGAGCACTACAGATTCTTAACTGCTGTGCTCATTAACAGCCCTGCTAATGACTTTTATTTATGAATACTCCCTGCCTGGTTTACTGGGCTTGGCACTCTCCTTAGCATTCTGCCGTTTTATGTAGGCCAGGGAGGTAATTGGTGTTTAATATCTGAAAAGCAAACAGATGTCTTAGATAGAGAATGATGGCACTGCTGCTCTCCCTCTGCAGCCTCGCTCGCTCGCTCGCTCGCTCTCCTGCGTCTGCATTTTATTCTTTGACTCATCCTTCTGGTTCTAATCATTTCGAATCAGAAAGCTTAAAGAACCCGCAAGGAATAAATAAAATGCTGTCTCCCATGCCTAAGTGCCTTGGAGACAATAAAAACATTTTGTAAATGAAAGGTTTGGCCTTACAGCCAGAGACGCTTATTGCATTTGTACTGATAACAGAAGAGGGATTGCCACCATTTGTCTTTGTTTTCCCAGGTCCTGTAAGATAGCAAGCCTGAGGGAGGCAGGCCTCTGCCATCAGGCTGGGAAGAGGTGTGAGGAGGCCTGGCCAGGCAGAATTTTAATGAAGTCTACACTAATTGAAGAGCTTTGTACCCCAATGGAAACTGTCCTTACCCTTGACCTCTGCGTGGCCTGTTTGTTGGATAGATTAAACAGTCGTTTTGAGACAGGAGTATCTTAGACTCTATTGGGGTGGCAGGATGAAACAGAACAGACCTTTTGAGGTCTGTTCAAGTTTTACGTCATGGCCGGGTCATCTGCTAGAATGTGACATGGGACTTCCTTTTGATTTCTCTACCTCCCAACTCTTCACCTGCAGAATGAGGACCGTGGCCAGCTGAGGGGTCTTGTGCCTCCACATGCATGATACCTGCCATCTGTGCGTTCCTGTCTTCTGGGTGCAACTTTATAAATCAAGATGAAAGTGGGGCCAGGCCAGTGATGTGGAAGGGATGTAGGAGGACATGTGGCCTGCTGGGTGCTGCTGCTGGCTGTGAGCTCTGTGCTCAGATGGACGGTTGCAGTCCTCTGGGGAGCACGGGATGAGCGCACACCTTCCTTGGTACTCTGCTTTCCTCTCAGGCTTTGCGTTTTTTCTACACATTGCTCTGATTATGTAAACTGGAAATAGCTCACTACCTGCTGGTGCCTTAGGGAACACAAACAAAGGTGATTACAGGGTTCACAGGGGTCAGGGAAGGCACACTGACTGACCCTGAAGAATTCTCTCACTGCCTGGGGCACTCTGTGGTGCAGTTAGCTTTCTGGAAATATGTGGGTAAGTTTTCAAGAGACATTTCTTAAAATATACTAATTTCACAGCCGCCTTTTTAAGCGTCAGTGTTTAGAGTCTTCTGCCCATCAGAGTTTAATGGAGACTCTGTGTCTTTAAGAGACTTCCTGTTTCTTTTCAGGAGAAAAGAAAATAGAAAGTTGGAAAGCTAGTTCTGTGGGTGGATGGAGACTGAGAGGGAAAGATGTTGAATCAGACAAGGTTGCTCCCTCTTATAAAGGCTTCTTTTCCTACATCTAAAAGAGAATTAGCTACTTTAACAATTAATAGTTTATTTAATGAGGTTTTAGTGTAGTGATGCAAATGAAATACAATAAAGGAAGCCACCGCTCATCTTTTAGATTTGGTGTCTGTCTGTTTGCCTCTGACCTTCACCATGGCGTCAGCTGGTGCCATGGATAAGGGCATTGATTTTTAGCATAGGAGCAACTTAGTGTCTGTGCGGCGTACTGACACCCGTTAGCTGCATCACCTGTATGTGAAGTTTAATTCTTTGGTTCTCAGTTCTGCCATTTCTGAAATGTCAGCTGCAGACTGACAGTGGACTCCTTTCAAGATCACCGTGTCAAATAGGGTGGTGGTACAAGTACCTGGGAGATTCAGCTGTTGTTGTGCTGTGTTTATAACACAAGCAGGTGTGTTATTATTTATAGTAGGACTGCAGTGTGAAAGGTGGAGTGGGCCTGGGAACTTGGAGTGGGCAGAGACCTGGAAAGGATGCGCTGTAAGAGCTGGCAAGCACCTCTGCTTCCTCATTTGTCTTTGCACGCAGCAGAATCACGCCCTTGGGAGACCGGGAATAACAGGGAGAAGCTGACTCTTTAATCCTAAACATTCCTGCTGTGACACCAATAAAAAAGCCCTCCTTCCCAGCCTCCACTCCTGCCGATTTTAAGTAAGAGATCACAAAGAAATGTGTTTGCTCTGTTTTCTCAGTTCGTTTGGCCATTTTGAGGAATCCTTTCAGAGCAGTGGACGATAGCACTGCCCTGCGTCCTGGCCAGCAGGCTTGGGGAAGAGGAGGAAACACATAAAATAAGACAGAGCCTCAGTCCTGAGCCTGCGGGCCTGTGGGGATGTGGTCTCTGTGTGGTGCGAATAGACCTCAGTCTGGGGAGACTGTTGACAGAAGGGAGGGGCACTTGAGGTGCCTTGCTGGGTGTCTGCAGAGACTGTCCATCATAAACAAGGTACAGGATGCTCATTAAAGATGGGCAGAAGGAACTCAGCTCCGTCAAGACAGAGTTAGAGATGTTTCAGGGCTGGAACGCTGTTCACTAAATTGATCTAGGATGCAATCCAGAAGTATAGATGTTCATATGACAGCAGCCGCCCATGGGTGCTGCTTTCTCCTCAGTAGGTGGCATGTCCTTGCCCTTTTGATAGCTGTAAGGTGACACAGTACTTATTTTGGCTAGGTCAGACAGATAAACCGTATATTCATGTGCTTTCCCATGCACATCTTCTGCTGTGTCTTCTGTGCTGGGTGTTTTCTTTTCAGGGGCTCTTCACGTGTCCTGGATACTGTGTTCTGGTGTCTCACATCTGTCAGCTTTCCCCCATGGCTTCCGATTTTAAAGCTCAAGTGCTCCCTACCCCCATTTAGGTCATAGGAGTCTCTGTGGGTCTTTGATGTGCCTTAGCATGCATAGGCTTAAATTAGAGCTATGACGAATTCTAACACTGTAAGTAGAACTAAAAAAAAAAAATGTAATAGTAGCAGTTAGTGGGATAATATTTATTAGTACTAAAGTAATGCCCAAAATTAGATGTATTAATTGATGGCCTGCAGTGATGTTAGCTGTTAGTCCGACTGCTAGTGCTGTAGGTTTAATAAGTAGGCTAATTATTTCACTAATAATTAATATAGGAATTAGTGAACTAATCAAAGGGCAACTTTGGAGTCAGTTCTCTCCTTCCCCCTTGGCATAGGATCTAGGGATTGCATCCAGTTGCCCTTGTACTGAGCTCTCTCCCCAGACCCACAGAGAGTGTGGATAATTGACTTCCATTCACTTCACCTTTTATGTGCTAGGTCATCAATTTTTATGTGGTGTAAAATATAAATCCAAGTATGAGTACATCGAGTTTTCCATCAACTTTTTAAAAAAGTTTATTATATATTTCACTTGTAAAACAACAGGCAGGTGTGCCCTTTCCTCTGTCTCTTGGGGCTCTGTGTTGCCTTTGTTCACGGCTCTATAGGCTGTTTTAGTTTCTGGAAGATGAGGTAGCTCTGCTTGATCTTAGTTTCTAAATGTTAAACCTTTAGCCACATGGGTGGCTCCCTTTTCCATATATATTTAATGTGAGTGTGTGAAGTCACTGTGGTTCTCAGTTGTGCTGCCCTTCACACAACTTCTGGAATGTTGAGTGGGAGAAGGTTGAATTCATGGGTTATCTGGGGCCAAATTAGCATGCTACAAAACCTATAAAATAAAACAAGATTACTATGGCAAGAAAACAAAATATGAAGTAGTAATGAAAGCCACTAAGTTCCTGCCATGGTAGGTTCCAGAAACTGCAAGCACACAGGCTGACATCTTCTGCTTCATCATGGCCAGCTCAGGTTCCCTCAGCTATTACGTGGATTAGCACAACATTGACTCCGTTCTCTTTTTCTCTTGTGGAAATATATCTTTTCTCATGTAATATGTCCTATAATATATCCTGAATACAGATTTCTCTTCCTCTTCTCTCAGTTCCTCCCCACTCTCATCTGGATCTGTTCCCTCTCTGTCTCTCATTAGAAAACAAATGGTCTTCTGAGAGATAATAATAAGATAAAATAAAATAAAATAAATAAAACAAAAACTAACATATTGGAATACTATAAAACAAATTAAAGGAAAAGAGCCCAAGAAAAGGGACAAGAAACAGATATAGATCCAGAGACACCCTCATTCCCACACTCAGGAATCCCATAAAAAGACTAAACTGGAAGCCATAACATCTATGCAAAAGACACAGGATAAAAAGAAGGAAAGTAAATAAGTAAATCAAAACAAATATAAAAATAATAAATAATATAAAGTTAGAAAATTGGTAGAAAAGAAAAAAAGCCCTGAGAAGACATTGTAGCCCAAGGAACCTCCAAACAGGCGGCTGAGTTTGTTTTTGACTGACCATGCAGCCGGTCTTTGAGAGTCGTTTGTTTCCCCAGTGAAACTCACTTGGAGAAAACAAAATTTCATTTTCAAGTGGCTATCAACTGGAGATAGATGTGGTTAAGGATGGAGTGTGTATCTTCTTCTCCTCTCAGCCCTAGGACTCCAACTGGTACAGACTGGTGCAGGCCCAGGGCATGCTGCCCTAGACTCTTGAGTTCACGTGGGCATGGATTCTGTTGATTTAGACTGTTGTTTTCTTGGAGTTCTCCACCCACTCTGGCTCTTACAATCTTTCCTTCTCCTCTTCTATAGGGTTCTCTGAGCCCTATGGGGAGATATTTGATGAATACATGCTGTTTAGGGCAGAGTGTTCCAACGTCTCTCAATCTCTGCATAATGTCTGGCTTTCTCCGTGTTTGCTATCATCTGCTGTCAGAGAAAACTTCTGTAATGATAGCCAAACAAGGCACTAATCCACGGAATATAATTAGGAGTCATTTTATTACTACATTTTTCTTTACATTTTTAAGATTAGCGTTATTTGGTTTTACCCTAGGGTCTTGAAATATCTAGTCTTAAGTTCTTGGTCACCCAAGCAGTGTCAGCTATGGGCTCTGTCTTATGGAGTGGGCCTTAAGGCAAATCAGCTATTGGTTGGTTACATCAAGTTTTGTGCCACCATTGCCCTAGCATATATTGCAAGTAGTGTAGACCATTTCAGATCAGAGGGTCTGTGACTGGGCTCTGGCTTATGTTTCTTCTTTGGTAGCATACAAAGTTCCTTCCTGTACCCAGACACTGGGATTTAGGTGTGAAGTCTGTGTAGATGCCAGCCTGATTTCTCCATGTTCAATGAGTTGTGTAGGTGTTGTCTTCAGCAATGAGGCCTTGCTGTCTTTTTGTGGAGGTCAACTATTAATCTCAGCAACAGCCTGGATTATACGGGGATTCCCATGAGACCCCTTTGGCCAGTAACCCATGTAGATGTAAACTATTCTTGGTACTGGAAGTTTCATTTGGGGACAAGAGGTGTCCGGATTGGGCTCTGTCTCCCTCAGTATTTGGTTATTTCATTTAGATCATCTTCATATATGTATATATTTTAGGAAGCCTCTGTTTTATTAAACTTCCATACTGGCCTTCAAATGCCCCTTAGTTTACTGTTTCTTTTGGGACTCCATCCCTTATGCTCTGATCCTTCCTCTCTTGCTTGATCCTCCTGTTCCAGTCCTCCACACCCCATCCACCTATAACCACCATTTCTCTTTTCCTTTCCTACGGAGATCTCTCTGCCACCCTCAAGTCCCTTAAGCTATACTTAACCACTGTAGTTTTACACATTAAACCATGGTCATCATTGACTTAAAAGTTAATATCCACAAAGAAGTGACTACAGAATGATTTTTTTTCACTGAGAACGATTTTTTTCTAGTTGTATTCATTTGTATAAAATTTAATAATTTCATTTTAAAGGCTGAGTCATAGCCCACTGTAAATGTACACATTTTGTTTATCCATTGATCTGTTGAGGGACATCTAGGTCATTTCTAATTTCTGGCTATTTTGAGTAGAGCAGCTGTGAATATGGTCTTTGTGGCAGTATGAAACATCCTTTGAGTTCATTCTTAAAAGTGGTATAGCTGGATCTTGAGGTAGATTTACTTCCATCTTCTAGGGAAACCACTACACTGATTTCCATCATGAATGTACAAATTTGCACAACCCCCAGTGATGGATGAGTGTCCTTATTCCATATCCTCAACAGCATGGGCTGTCACTTCTTTTTTTTTTTTTTATTCGATATATTCTTTATTTACATTTCAAATGATTTCCCCTTTCCTTGATCCCCCCTCCCAGCAAGTCCCATAAGCCCTCTTCTCTCCCCCTTTCCCCCATCCACCCCTTCCCATTTCCCTTTTCTGGTATTCCCATACATTGCTGCACTGAGACTTTCCAGAACCAGGGGCCACTCCTTCCTTCTTCTTGGACATCATTTGATATGTGGATTGTGTCTTGGGTATTCCAAGCTTCTAGGCTAATATCAGCTTATCAGTGAGTGCATACCATGAGTGTTCTTTTGAGACTGGGTTACCTCACTTAGGATGATGCTATCCAGCTCCATCCATTTGTCTAAGAATTTCATGAATTCATTGTTTCTAATGGCTAAATAGTACTCCAATGTGTATATATACCACATTTTTTTGTATCCATTCCTCCATTGAAGGACATCTTGGTTCTTTCCAGCTTCTGGTTATTATAAATGGGGCTGTTATGAACATAGTGGAGCATGTATCCTTATTACATGCAGGGGAATCCTCTGGGTATATGCCCAGGAGTGGTATAGCAGAGTCCTCTGGAAGTGTCCTGCCCAGTTTTCTGAGGAACTGCCAGACTGATTTACAGAGTGGTTGCACCAGCTTGCAATCCCACCAGCAGTGGAGGAGTGTTCCTCTTTCTCCACATCCTCACCAACACCTGCTTTCTCCGAGTTTTTAATCTTAGCCATTCCGACTGATGTGAGGTGAAATCCCAGGGTTGTTTTGATTTGCATTTCCCTAATGATTAATGATGTTGAACATTTCTTAAGGTGCTTCTCAGCCATCTGAAGTTCTTCAGGTGAAAATTCTTTGTTTAGCTCTGTACCCCATTTTTTAATACGTTTATTTGGTTTACTGGGCTCTAAATTCTTGTGTTCTTTGTATATATTGGATATTAGCCATCTGTCAGATGAAGGGTTGGTGAAGATCTTTTCCCAATTTTTTGGTTGCCAATTTGTCCTTTTGATAGTGTCCTTTGCCTTACAGACATTTGTAATTTTATGAGGTCCCATTTGTCAATTCTTGATCTTAGAGCAAAAGCTATTGGTGTTCTGTTCAGGAACTTTTCCCCTGTGCCCATGTCCTCAAGGGTCTTCCCCACCTTCTTTTCTATTAGTTTCAGTGTGTCTGGCTTTATGTGGAGGTCCTTGATTTACTTGGAGTTGAGTTTAGTACAAGGAGATAAAAATGGATCAATTCACATTCTTCTGCATGATGACCTCCAATTGAACTAGCACCATTTGTTGAAAAGGCTATCTCTTTTTCCCACTGGATGTTTTCAGCTCCTTTGTCAAAGATCAAATGACCATAGGTGTGTGGGTTCATTTCTGGGTCTTCAATTCTATTCCATTTATCCACCTGCCTGTCACTGTACCAATACCATGCAGCTTTTAACACTATTGCTCTGTAGTATTTTTTTTTGTATTTTCTTTTTTTCTTTTTTTTTATATATTTATTATTTATTTTTATTTACATTGCAAATGATTTCCCCTTTTCTGGGTCCCCACTCCCCGCAAGTCCCATAAGCCCTCTTCCGTCCCCCTATTCTTCCATCCACCCCTTCCCACTTCCCTGTTCTGGAATTCCCCTATACTCTTGCTCTGTAGTATTGCTTGAGGTCCAGGATACTGATTCCCCCAGAAGTTCTTTTACTGTTGAGAATAATTTTGGCTATCTTTGGTTTATTGTTATCCAGATGAATTTGAGAATTGCTCTTTCTAACTCTATGAAGAACTGAATTGTGATTTTGATGGGGATTGCGCTGAATCTGTATATTGCTTTTGGCAAGATGGCCATTTTAACTATATTAATTCTGCCAATGCATGAGCATGGAAGATTTTTCCATTTTCTGAGGTTTTCTTCAATTCCCTTCTTCAGAGACCTGAAGTTCTTGTCATACAGATCTTTCCCTTGTTTGGATAGAATTACACCAAGATATTTTATCTTGTTTGTGGATATTGTGAAGGGTGTCATTTCCCTAATTTCTTTCTCATGCTGCTTATCCTTTGAGTACATACAGGAAGGCTGCTGATTTGCTTGAGTTGATTTTATAACCAGTCACTTTGCTGAAGTTGTTTATCAGCTGTAGGAGTTCTCTGGTGGAGTTGTTTTGGGTCACTTAAGTATGCTATCATATCATCTGCAAATAGTGATAGTTTGACTTCTTCCTTTGCAATTTGTATTGCTTTGACTTCCTTATGTTGTCTAATTGCTCTAGCTAGAACTTAAAGTACTATATTGAAAAGATATGGAGAGAGGGGGCAGCCCTGTCTAGTCCCTGATATTAGTGGCAATGCTTCAAGTTTCTCTCCATTTAGTTTGATGTTGGCTACTGGTTTGCTGTATATTGCTTTTACTATGTTTAGGTATGGGCCTTGAATTCCTGTTCTTTCCAAAACTTTTAGCATGAAAGAATGCTGAATTTTGTCAAATGCCTTTTCAGCATCTAATGAAATGACCATGCGGTTTTTTTCTTTGAGTTTGTTTATGTAGTGGATTGCATTGACGGGTTTCTGTATATTGAACCTTCCCTGCATCCCTGTGATGAAGCCTATTTGATCATGGTGACTGATGGTTTTGATGTGTTCTTGGATTCGGTTGGCAAGAATTTTATTGAGTACTTTTGCATCGATGTTCATAAGAGAAATTAGTCTGAAGTTCTCTTTGTTGGATCTTTGTGTGGTTTTGGTATCAGTGTAATTGTGGCTTCATAGAATGAGTTGGGTAGTGTTCCTTCTGTTTATATTTTGTGGAATAGTTTGAAGAGTATTGGTGTTAGGTCTTCTTTGAAGGTCTGATAGAATTCTGCACTTCTGTGCTTTCTTTTTTATTTTTATTTTTATTTTTTTTGGTTGGAAGATTTTCTATGACCCCTTCTATTTCTTTAGGGGTTATGGGACTGTTCAGATGATCTATTTGATCCTGACTTAATTTTTGTATAGGGTATCTGTCTAGGAAATTGTCCATTTCTTCCAGATTCTCCAGTTGTGTTGAGTATAGACTTTTGTAGTAGGATCTGATGATTTTTTGAATTTCCTCAGTTTCTGTTATTTTATCTCCCTTTTCATTTCTAATTTTGTTAATTTGGATACTGTCTCTGTGCCCCTTGGTTAATTTGGCTAAGGGTTTATCTATCTTGTTGATTTTCTCAAAGAACCAGCTCCTGGTTTTGTTGATTCTTTGTATGGTTCTCTTTGTTTCCATTTGATTGATTTCAGCCCTCAGTTTGATGATTTCCTGTCTTCTACTCCTCCTGGGTGAATTTGCTTCTTTTTGTTTAAGAGCTTTCAGGTGTGCCCTTAAGCTTCTAGTGTATGCTTTCTACAGTTTCTTTTTGGAGGCACTCAGGCCTATGAGTTTTCCTCTTAGCACTGCTTTCATTGTGTGCCATAGATTTGGGTACATTGTGCCTTCATTTTCATTAAATTCTGAAAAGTCTTTGAATTCTTTTTTTTTTAAGATTTCTTTTTTTTTTTTAAATATTTTTATTTTCTATATTCTTTGTTTACATTCCAAATGATTTCCCCTTTCCGGATCCCCCCTCCCCATATGTCCCATAAATCTTCTCTCCATCCCTTCTCCAATCACCTCCCTCCTTTTTCTCTGTCCTTATATTCCCTTCCAATGCTAGATCAATCCTTTCCAGGATCAGGACCCTCTCCATGCTTCTTCATGGGAGTCATTTGTTATGCAATTTGTTCCTTGGGTATTCAGGGCTTCTGGGCTAATTAATATCCACTTATCAGAGATTGCATTCCATGTGTATTCTTTTGTAATTGGGTTACCTCACTTAGGATGATATTTTCCAGATCAAACCATTTGCCTAAAAATTTTGTGAATTGATTGTTTCTAATTGCTGAGTAGTATTCCATTGTGTAAATATACCACATTTTCTGTATCCATTCCTCCTTTGAGGGGCATCTGGGTTCTTTCCAGCTTCTGGCTATTATAAATAAGGCTGCTATGAACATAATGGAGTATGTGTCTTTATTGTATGCCGGTTAATCCTTTGGGTATATGCCCAGGAGAGGTATAGCAGGGTCCTCTGGAAGTCTCCTGTCCAGTTTTCTGAGGAACCTTCAGACTGATTTCCACAGTGGTTGTACCTTCTTACAATCCCACCAGCAGTGGAGGAGTGTTCCTCTTTCTCCACATTCTTGCCAGCACCTGCTGTCTCCTGAGTTTTTGACCTTAGCCATTCTGACTGGTGTAAGGTGAAATCTCAGGGTTGTTTTGATCTGCATTTCCCTAATGACTAATGATGTTGAGCACTTCTTAAGGTGCCTCTCGGCCATCCGAATTTCTTCAAGTGAAAATTCTTTGTTTAGATCTGTACCCCATTTTTTAATAGGGTTATTTGGTTCCCTGGGGTTTAACTTCTTGAGTTCTTTGTATATATTGGATATTAGCCCTCTATCAGATGTGGGGTTGGTGAATATCCTTTCCTAATTTGATGGTTGCCATTTAGTCCTTTTAACAGTGTCCTTTGCCTTACAGAAACTTTGTAATTTTATGAGGTCCCATTTGTCAATTCTTGATCTTAAAGCATAAGCTATTGGTGATCTGTTCAGGAACTTTTCCCCTGTGCCCATGTCCTCAAGGGTCTTGCCCAGTTTCTTTTCTTAGTTTCAGTGTGTCTGGTTTTACATGGAGGTCCTTGATCCACTTGGAGTAGTACATGGAGATAAGAATGGATCAATTCGCGTTCTTCTGCATGCTGACCTCCAATTGATCCAGCACCATTTGTTGAAAAGGCTATCTTTTTTCCACTGGATGTTTTTGGCTCCTTTGTCGAAGATCAAGTGACCATAGGTGTGTGGATTCATTTCTGGATCTTCAATTCTATTCCATTGGTCCACTTGTCTGTCACTGTGCCAATACCATGCAGTTTTTAACACTATTGCTCTGTAGTATTGCTTGAAGTCAGGGATACTGATTCCCCCAGAATTTCTTTTGTTGTTGAGAATAGTTTTAGCTATCCTGGGTTTCTTGTTATTCCAGATGAATTTGAGAATTGCTTTTTCTAACTCTGTGAAGAACTGAGTTGGGATTTTGATGGGGATTGCATTGAATCTGTAGATCGCTTTTGGCAAGATGGCCATTTTAACTATATTAATCCTGCCAATCCACCAGCATGGCAGATTTTTCCATTTTCTGAGGTCTTTTTCGATTGCCTTCTTCAGAGACCTGAAATTCTTGTCATATAGATCTTTCACTTGTTTGGTTAGAGTCACACCAAGATACTTTATATTGTTTGTGGCTATTTTGAAGGGTGTCATTTCCCTAACTTCTTTCTCAGCCTGCTTATCCTTTGAGTATAGGAAGGCAACTGATTTGCTTGAGTTGATTTTATAACCAGCCACTTTGCTGAAGTTGTTTATCAGCTGTAGGAGTTCTCTGGTGGAGGTTTTCGGGTCACTTAAGTAGACTATCATGTCATCTGTAAATAGTGATAATTTGACTTCTTCCTTTCCAATTTGTATCCCATTGACTTCCTTATGTTGTCTAATTGCTCTAGCTAGAACTTCAAGTACTATATTGAAAAGATATGGAGAGAGAGGACAGCCTTGTCTAGTCCCTGATTTTAGTGTTGAGGTCTGTCTTGTGACCAATTATATGTTTGATTTTGGAGAAGGTACCATGAATGAGGTGCTGAGAAAAAGGTATATTCTTTTGCTTTAGGATAGAATGTTCTATATATATCTGTTAAATCTAATTGGTCCAAAGCTTCAATTAGTTTCATTGTGCCCCTGTTTAGTTTCTGTTTTCCTGATCAGTCCATTGAGGAAAGTGCAGTGTTGAAGTTACCCACAATTATTGTGTTAGGTGCAATGTGTGCTTTGAGCTTTAATAAAGTTTCTTTTACAAATGCCCTTGCGTTTGGAGCATAGATGTTCAGGATTGAGAGTTCTTCTTGTTGTATTTTTCCTTTGACCAGCAAGAAGTGTCCCTCAGAGTCTCTTTTGATGACTTTGGGTTGAAAGTCAATTTTATCTGATATTAAAATGGCTACTCCAGCTTGTTTCCTGAGACCATTTGCTTGTAAAATTGTCTTCCAGCCTTTTACTCTAAGGTAGTGTTTGTCTTTGACCCTGAGGTGTGTTTCCTGTATGCAGCAAAATGTAGGGTTCTGTTTATGTATCCAGTCTATGTCTTTTTATTGGGGTATTGAGTCCATTGATGTTAAGAGATATTAAAGAATAGTGATTGTTACTTCCTGTCATTTTTGACGTTATTTTTTAAATTTGATTGGTTAACTTCTTTTGGGTTTGATGAAAGGTTACTATCTTGCTTTTTCCAGGGTGAAGTTTCCCTCCTTGTATTGGTGTTTTCCTCCTATTATCCTTTGTAAAGCTGGGTTTGTGGATAGATATTGAGTAAACTTGGTTTTGTCATGGAATATCTTAGTTTCTCCATCTATGGTGATTGGGAGTTTTCCTGGATATAGTAGTTTTGGCTGGCATTTGTGTTCTCTTAGAGTCTGCATGAGATCTGCCCAGGATCTTCTAGCCTTCATAGTCTCAGGGGAAAAGTCTGCTGTGATTCTGATAGGTCTTCCTTTATATGTTACTTGGCCTTTTTCTCTTACTGCCTTTAATATTCTTTCTTTGTTTAGTACATTTGGTGTTTTGATTATTATGTGACGGGAAGTATTTCTGTTTTGGTCCAGTCTGTTTGGAGTTCTGTAGGCTTCTTGTATATTCATGGGCATCTCTCTCTTTAGGTTAGGAAAGTTTTCTTCCATAATTTTGTTGAAGATATTTGCTGGCCCTTTAAGTTGTAAATATTCACTCTCATCTATGCCTATAATCCTTAGGTTTGGTCTTCTCATTGTGTCCTGGATTTCCTGGATATTTTGGGTTACAAGCTTTTTGCATTTTGCATTTTCTTTAACTGTTGAGTCCATGGTTTCTATGATATCTTCAGCATCTAAGATTCTTTCTTCTATCTCTTGTATTTTGTTGTTGATATTTGCATCTATGGCCCCTGATTTCTTCCCAAGGCTTTCTATCTCCAAAGTTGTCTCCCTTTGAGTTTTCTTAGTTGTTTCTACTTCTGATTTTAGATCCTGGATAGTTTTGCTTAGGTCCTTCACTTGCTTGTTTGTACTTGCCTGTAATTCTTTAAGAGATTTTTGTGTTTCCTCTTTCATGACCTCAGCCTGTTGACCAAAGTTCTCCTGTATTTTTTTTAAGTGTTTTTGCGTTTCCTCCTTATTGGCTTTTGTATTCTCCTGAATTTCCTTCAATGATTTTTGTGTTTCCCTTGCAAGGGCTTCTAACTTTTGATCCATTTTCTCCTGAATTTCTTTAAGTATGTCCTTCATGTGTTCCTGTACCAGCATCATGACCAGTGATTTTAAATCCAAATCTTGTTTTACTGGTGTGGTGGGGTATCCAGGACATGCTGTTAAAGGAGAATTGGGTTCAGATGTTGCCATATTGCCTTGATTTCTGTTAGTGACGTTCCTGTGTTTGCCTTTTGCCATCTAGTTCTCATTGGTGTTAGTTGGTCTTGTCAATTCTGGACTCACCAGTGCAAGCTGCCTCTTCCCAGGTGGCCTCTAGTGCACAGCTTACCTCCTGCACTGCCTGACGACAGGGTGCTGTTGGCCAGGCTGTTCAGATCCCGAAGCAGTCACCTGAAGGTTCCTGCTGGGGCCTGCTGGATTCACCAGAGCACACTGACTCCTCCCAGCAAGCCTCCCGGAAGCCCCTTTTGCCTCTTGCAGGACCTGGAGATGTGGGGTTGCCGCCCAGGCTGATCTGGACCCGGAAGCGGAGAGTTCTGAGGGCTCCCACCAGAGGCCTCAGGACTGGAACCTAAGCTCCATGCCACTGGAGCAGTTTGTGCACTCCCAGTCTGCCTCCGGGTGCACACCAGGTCTCCCGCAGTTCCTGGAGACCGAGTGCTGTGGCCCAGGCTGTTCCGATCCCAAAGCAGACACCTGAAGGCTCCTGCCAGGGCCCGCTGGATTCACCAGATCACACTGACTTTTCCAAGCCCAAGTCGATGAATTCTTTATTTATTCTATGGCCAAGGTATCATTGGGTAAAGTATTGTTCAGCCTCCATGTGTACGTGGGCTTTCTGTTGTTTTTGTTGCTATTGAAGACCACTCTTACTCCATAGTGATCTGATAGGAGTCATGGGATTATTTCGATCTTCTTATATTTGTTGAGGTTTGTCTTGTCTGTCTTATATGGTCGATTTTTGAGAAGGTTCAATGAGGTGCTGAGTAAAAGGTATATTCTTTTGCTTTAGGATGAAATGTTCTCTATATATCTGTTAAATCCAATTGGTCCAAAGCTTCAATTAGTTTTACTGTGTCCCTGTTTAGTTTCTGTTTTCCTGATCGGTCCATTGAGGAGAGTGGAGGGTTGAAATCACCCACAATTATTGTGTTAGGTGCAATGTGTGCTTTGAGCTTTAGTAAAGTTTCTTTTATGAATGAGGGTGCCCTTGCATTTGGAGCATAGATGTTCAGAATAATTGAGAGTTCTTCTTAGTGGATTTTTCCTTTGACCATCAAGAAGTGTCCTTTCGTGTCTCTTTTGATGACTTTAGGTTGGAAGTCAATTTTATGACATTAGAATGGCTACTCTGGCTTGTTTCCTGAGACCATTTGCTTGTAAACTTGTCTTCCAGCCTTTTACTCTAAGGTAGTGTTTGTCTTTGACACTGAGGTGTATTTCCTGTATGCAGCAAAATTGAGGATCCTGTTTACATATCCAGTCTGTTAGTCTATGTCTTTTTATTGGGGAATTGAGTCCATTGATGTTAAAAGATATTAAGGAATAGTGATTATTACTTCCTGTCATTTTTTATGGTATTTTTATATTTTGAGTGGTTATCTTCTTTTGGGTTTGATGAAAGAAGGTTACTATTTTGCTTTTTTCAGGGTATAGTTTCCTTCCTTGTATTGGTCTTTTCTACCTATTATCCTTTGTAGTGCTGGGTTTGTGGAAAGATATTGTGTAAATTTGGTTTTGTCATGGAATATCTTTGTTTCTCCATCTATGGTGATTGAGAGTTTTTCTGGGTGTAGTAGCCTTGGCTGACATTTGTGTTCTTTTAGAGACTGCATGAGATATGCCAAGGATTTTCTAGCTTTCATGGTCTCTGGCGAGAAGTCTGGTGTAATTCTGAAAGGTCTTCCTTTATATGTTACTTCGCCTTTTTCTCTTACTGCCTTTAATATTCTTTCTTTGTTTAGTACATTTGGGGTTTTGATTATTATGTGACAGGAGGTATTTCTCTTCTGGTCCAATCTGTTTGGAGCTCTGTAGGCTTCTTGTATATTCATGGGCATCTCTCTCTTTAGGTTAGGGAAGTTTTCTTCCATAATTTTGTTGAAGATATTTGCTGGCCCTTTCAGTTGTAAATCTTCACTCTCATCTATACCTATAATCCTTGGGTTTGGTCTTCTCATTGTGTCCTGGATTTCCTGGATGTTTTGGGTTACAAGCTTTTTGCATTTTGCATTTTCTTTGACTATTGAGTCAATGGTTTCTATGGTGTCTTCGGCATCTGAGATTCTTTCTTCCATTTCTTGTATTCTGTTGTTGATATTTGCATCTATGGCCCCTGATTTCTTCCCAAGGTTTTCTATCTCCAAAATTGTCTCCCTTTGTCATTTATTAGTTGTTTCTACTTCTGTTTTTAGATCCTGGATGGTTTTGCTCAGTTCCTTCACTTGTTTGTTTGTGTTTTCCTGTAATTCTTTAAGAGATTTTTGTCTTTCCTCTTTCATGACTTCTGCCTGTTGACCCATATTCTCCTGAAGTGATTTTTGTATTTCCATTGTAAGGATTTCTAACTTATTCATGTTCCCCTCTATTTCTTTAAGAGATTTATTTATGTCCTTTTTGTCTTCTTCTAACAGCATATAACCAGTGATTTTCCATCCAAATCTTGTTTTTCTGGTGTGTCGGGTCATCCAGGACTTGCTGTTGTTGGAGAACTGAGTTCAGATGCTGACATATTGCCTTGATTTCTGTTAGTAACGTTCTTATGTTTGCCTTTTGCCATCTGGTTATCTCTGGCATTAATTGGTCTTGTTGTCACTGGTTGGTGTTTGAACCTCCTCTGTGCCTGTAAGGCTATTTTGGCACCACTGGATGGCTGGGTTTCCCTTGGCACAGATTGCTGGTTTTCTGCCCTCCTCTTGGGTGCCCTTGGAGCCCTGGTTTGTCTTGCCCCCAAGCAATGCTATACTTGGTTGTCTCTGTGAACCTGGTGCCGCCCATCTGCTCTGACAGGGAGTGAAGATGGCAGATGCTGTGTGGAACTTTTCCAAGTGCTGATCACTTTGCAGGGCAAATGACTCCCCCCCCCCCCCCAAACAGGATTGGCACACAGATGGCTGGCGGAGCTGCCCAGGCCCTGAGTGCAGGCAAAAGCCTGACAGGGTGAGAACCAAGTGATGTTAGCCTCATGTTATGCTTGCCTACCTGGCACTGTCAGATCTCTCTGGTATCTGGGAGCCAAGATGGCAGAGTGCTCCTCCAAGTGCTGGGCATTCGGCAGGGCAAATGACCCCTTGATAGGGTTGGCACGTAGATGGCCGGTAGAGCTTCCCAGGTCCTGGGTGCAGGCAAACACTTGATAGGCTGAGACCCAAGCGATGTTAGCCTTTGGCTATGTCTGCGTAGCTAGCACTGTCTGTTAGATCTCCCTGGCATCTGGGAGCAAAGATGGCAGAGTGCTCCTCTAAGTGCTGTGGGACTGTCACTTCTTAAAATGGATATAAGGTGAAATCTCAAAGTAGTTTTGATTTGCATTTCCCTGATGACTACAAATGTTGAACATTTCTTTAAATTTCTCTTGCCATTTGAGTTCTTCTTTTGAGAACTCTGTTTAGATCTGTACCCCATATATGAATTAGGCTATTTGTTACTTGATATATAGATTTTTTGAGTTCTTTATATATTTTGGATATGAGCCCTCTATTGGATATGTAGCTGGTAAAATTACTTCCCCATTCTGCAGGCTGGCACCTTGTGTGAATCATGGTGTCCTTTGCCATGCAGAACCTTTTTAGTTTCATAAGATCTCATTTGTTAATTTTTTGATCATAGAGCTTGTGCTAATGGTGCTCTGTTCAGGAAGTCTTTTCCTGGGCCAATGTTTTCAAGGATATTCTCCATTTTCTCTTCTGCCTGGTTCAGTGTGTCTGGTTTTATGTTAAGGTCTTTGTTCCATTTGGAATGGGGTTTTGTGCAAGGTGATAAGTATGGATCTATTTGGATTCTTCTACATACAGCCATCCTGTTTGACAAGCACCATTCATTGACAATGCTTTCTTTTTTCCAGTGTGTATTTCTGGCTTCTTTATAAAAAAATAAGATGTTCATGGGTGTGTGGATTTATGCCTGGGTCTTCAATTTGATTCCATTGATCCATGTGTTTTTTTTTTTTTCTGCCAGTACCATGCTGTTCATATTACTTTAGCTTTGGAGCACAATTTGAGGTTAGGAACAGTGATACTTTTAGCAGTTTTTTTTTTTTTTTCATTAGCAAGAGTAATTTAAATATTCTGAGGTTTTTGTGTTTCCATATGAAGCTAAAAAATGTCCTTTCAGGATCTGTGAAGAACTGTGCTGGAATTTTGATGGGGATTGCATTGGATCCGTAGATTTCATTTGTTAGGATGGCTATTTTTACTATAATAATCACACTGATCCAGGAAAATTGGAGAGCTTACAATCTCCTGATAGAATCTCCAATTTATTTCTTAACATCTTAAAATTTTTATTGTACAAGTTTTTTGTTAGAGTTACATTATTTTATAGAGTTTTATATCATTTGAGGCTATTGTGAAGGGTGTTGTTTCCCTGATTTCTCTTTCAGTCATTTTTCATTTGTGTATGGGAAGGCTACTGAACTTTGTGAGTTAATCTTGTACTCACTCTGCTGAAGGTATTTATCAATTCTGTGTTTCTCAGAGTAATTGTTAGGATCACTTTTGTATACTATTATGTCATCTGCAAATAATACTTTGATTTCTTCCTTTCCAATTTGTGGCCTCTTGATCTCCTTTCTTTTTTTATTAGATATTTTTTAACTTATATTTCAAATGTTATCCCTTTTACTTGTTTCCCCTCCAAAAACCCCCCATCCCATCCCCCCTCACTAACCCACCCACTCCCACTTCCCTGTCCTTACATTCCCCTATACTGGGGCATCTAGTCTTCACAGGACCAAGGGCCTCTCCTCTCACTGCTGTTCAACAAGGCCATCCTCTGCTACATATGTGGCTGGAGCCATGGGTCCCTTCATGTTGTACTCTTTGGTTGGTGGTTTAGTCCCTGGGAGCTCTGGGGGTACTGGTTGGTTCATATTGTTGTTCCTTCTATGGGGCTGCAAGCTCCTGCAGCTCCTTTGGCCCTTTCTTTAGCTCCTCCATTGGGGACCCTGTGCTCAGTCCAATTGTTGGCTGTAAGCTTCCTCTTTTGTATTTGTCAGGTACTGGCAGAGCCTCTCAGGAGTCAGCTAGTATCAGGCTCCTGTCAGCAAGCGATTGTTGGCATCCACAATAGTGTCTGGGTTTGGTAGCTGTATATGGGATGTATCCCCAGGTAGGGCAGTCTCTGGATGGCCTTCCCTTCAGTCTCTGCCCCATTTTTTGTCTCTGTATCTCCGCCCATAGGTATTTTGTGCCCCCTTCTAAGAAGAACTGAACTGTCCACACTTTGGTCTTCCTTCTTCTTGAGAGTCATATGGTCTGTGAATTTTATCTTGGGTTTTCTAAGCTTTCATTGCCTTATTGCTTTAACTAGAGCATCAAGTACTATATTGAATAAATATGGAGAGAGTAGATAGTCTTGTCTTGTTCCTCGTTTTACTGAAATATCTTTGTGTTTCTCTCCACTTAAGTACATGTTGGCTACAGGCTTTTTGTAAATTGCTTTTATTATGTTTAGGTAGGTAGGTCCCTTTTATCCTTAATATCCCCAAGACTTTTATCATGAAAGGGTGTTGGATTTTGTCAACATAACTTTTCTCATGTAAAGAGATGATCATGTAGGTTTTTTTCCAATTTGTTTATATGGTGAATTACATTTATTGATTTATACATGTTGAACCCTCCTTGTATCTCTGGGATGAATTCTATGTGACAGTGGTGGATGATCTTTTTGATGAGTTCTTAGATTTGTTTACAAGTATTTTATTGAGTACTTTTGCATCAATATTCATAAGAGAAATTGGTCTGTAGTTGTCTTTCTTTGTTTTGTATTTATATACTTTGGTTATCAGACTAACTATGATGACATTCCTTCTGTGGAATAATTTTAACAAAATTGGCATTAACTCTTCTTTGAAAGTCTGGTAGAATTCTTTGCTGAAACTATCTGGCCCTAGGCCTTTTTTGATTGGAAGACTTTTAATGACTGCTTCTATTTCACTAGAAGTTATAGGTCTGTTTAAATCATTTAGCTGATTTTGATTTAACTTTGCTAAGTGGTACCTATGGAGAAAATTATCAATTTCTTTTAGATTTTCCAATTTGGTGGGGTTAAGCTTTTTTTTGAGAGAGAAAATGTTGTTTACTGTTTTGATTTATTGAAAATTAAAGTATTCCGTCAAATGACCTGAGAATTCAGGTAGCAGAGATATATAACGTGCATTTATTCACAAGGTCTCAAGTTAGTTTTATAAGGCCATAAGATGACATACTTATGTGTGTGTGTGTGTGTGTGTGGTGTGTGGTGTGTGTGTGTGTGTGTGTGTGTAAGGAGATAGTGGAAGTCAGGTGCGGCTAACTGAGCCATGCTGATAACTATTAGACTTATGCGGTTGTTGGCAAAACAGAATGTACATGGCCTTCATAGTCAGTTTCTTCACTGAGTCTCATCCACAAACATAAATATCCATAATCAGCTTCACCTTCTTGCTCCACAGTCCACACAACTTAGCTGCCCCATGCACATTCTGGTGGGTGAGTCTGTTCTGACCAAGCATGTTTTTAAGCAGGAGGATGCTCACATACCCTTGAGGCTCTGCATTTAGCAGCTGCAGGCCAATATACTGACACAGAAGAGTGCTGGGGATGTTGGTTGGAGAGGGGGCTGCTCCTGTGCTCTAAGTGTTTCTCCATGGGGATTCAGGGAATCTGTTTGCTGTGGTATATGTTGTTATGTTCACCTTTGCAGACCCTGTATTTCTTAACACATTCTCTCTCCTCCCCCCCTCTCTCCTCTCTAGTCTGTTTTCTTCTCATTGTTAGCTTTTATGTTATAAAAAAATAATCAATTGATCTAGAAGTGGTTTTCTTATTTTGAAAGTAAACAGTCTTTGTTTGGGAGTGCTTTCCACTTTTTAAAAATCCGTCTCATTGAATCTGCCCTTGTAGGCTCAGGTTGTCCCTCCAGCTCTACCCCACCCGCTGCTCAGTTTATTTTCATTAAATGATCAATCACATCAAAACTTTCCCCTTTCATCTTTGTGTTTAAAAAGCTGCAACTGCTCCTTGGGTCAGACTTTTGGTACTGTTGCCAGGAAGTCTTTGCCCAGCTCAAGGTCAGAACACATTTTACAGTCTTTCTTTCTAGAATATTCATGGGTTAATCTCTTTCATTTAGCTCTATGGACCTTTTGAGTGTAGTGTGTGGTGAGGGTCTAAGGCCTTTCTTTGCCACCGCTGTGGATGTTTCTATCTAATTACCAGGCCCCAATGTTGAGAGGACTGTTTTCCATCTCCATTAATTATCTTGGCACCTTTGTCAAAATTAAGCTGATTGTTACATAAGAGTTTATTTCTGGACCCTTAATTCTATTCTGCTGATTTATATGCCTACCCTGTGCCAATGCCACTATCTTGATTAATGTAGCTTTATAGCGAACACTGAACTCAGAAGGTGTAAGTCCTCTGACTTGATTCTGGGTCAAAATTGCTTTTTGCGATTCCACCAATAAGCTAGATTCCTGCTACCAAAATCCCAATTTCTTTTTTTTTCTTATAATTTATTTATTATTATATGTAAGTACACTGTATCTGTCTTCGGACAAATCAGAAGAGGACGTCAGATCTCATTATGGATGGCTGTGAGACACCATGTTGTTGCTGGGATTTGAACTCAGGACCTTCGGAAGAAAAATCCCTATTTCTAAAGAAGGTTTTAAAAATTGGGAAATTATTATATTTTGTTAATTTTATTATCAAATATATTTTGTATTAGATAGCCTTGGTTTGTTGTGGCAACAATACCTATAATGAACAATCAAGGCTTCCATTTGTGATATATCATGCTGGAAAGGCATAGCTAAGCAGCTGAGTTCATTGGCATGATACAGAGGTAGAGGTTGGCCAGACAGCAGAGAATAAAGCTAGGACCAGAGTCTAGGAAGAAGAGGGTATGGGATCCCCTGGGGCTGATATTACAGAAACTTTGAGATACCAGGTGGGTTCTGGGAATCAAACTCAGGTCCTCTGGAGAGTCAACCAGTGTGCTCTTAGCCACATCTGGCCAGTCACAGCCAGATTGCTCTTGATCATATTATTATTTCCATTGACATTTTACAGATATGGTGCCAATGTTTGATTTGACACCAATGTTAGCTATTGCTTATTTGATGAGTTTGCCTGAGAACCTAGATTTATAGCAATAACAACTGCCTCTTGGTGCTCATATTTGAATATCCCTCAATTAGTCTCTGTGTGTGTAGCCTCCTGGCCTTTGGTTGGTCTCTGTGCTTCCAATCCTACTCTTTTAAATCATTTTTTACTGGTCAGTGCCATCATGTCAGTTGTGAGTTCTTTCCAACTTATAGAGTAGTTCTTTCTTGTCTGAATCTGTTATGCAATGTTTCTGTATTCTGAGCAGTTGGCAGATACGCTAGGAGCTCTTCCAGTGGCTGAACACTCAGCCTCTTGGGCTCTGAGCTTCTGTAGAGGAGCAGGAAGTACTGAAGCTTTGGAAGAGTAACTACTGGAGGTCAGTGAAGACCGGTTTTAGCACAGGCAACAGATGTTGTTCAGATGGTGCTAAGTCTTAAGTTTCTGCTTGTTATTTGTTTGGAAGAGAGTCTCACTCTAGCCCAGGCTGATCTAGAAATCACTAGGCCACTCAGACTACCTTTGTACTCACCAATGTTTTGTTGCCTCAGTCTCTTAAGTGCTGGTATTGTATGTGAGAGGAGCTATGACAGGCTCCTAAGTCCTACTAGCCATAGGACAGAATCTGCTGGTGATTTAAAGTGAACTATCTATTCCGACATCAGAGACCACTACCGCCGTTCAAGTACTCCCAATTGTCAGCATAATCTCCACTTCAGTTTGCCCTGTTTTCACTTCTGTTCTTTGGTATTGTGCCTGTTAAAATCCTGCAGATGCTACCATTGGTGGACATGACAGATGGCTACCTAGCATGTTCTTCCTGAGTTCTCACAGAGTAGAGAGCCCTTGCTTGTTGGAATGATATGGAAGTCACAAAGGATCTGCTTTTAGCCTTCCTATCCAGTTGAACATCTGAGCATCCCTGTTTCTACTTCCTGCATATTCTTAGAGTGTGTCCTGTCAAAAGCTTCCCTGCATTTGCTTCTCATCCAGCTCTTTGGCCTCCAATATGTTGATCATCCTCCAGGGACCACAGTCACTGTTCCTGTCCTCTGGTATAAGGTGCTAGTTCCTTCTGTGCTCACAAATCATCTCATTTTTCTAGTGTTCCTGTGTGGCCTACCTGCTAATGGTAATCAGTAAGACTAATATGTCTATTCCATCATAAGCTTCCTTGGGGAAAGGCTTCAACTCTGCTTTTTCTTAAACACTTTGGTTGCTGTATATAAAATAGTGCTTCAGAACCTTAGTCAGAAGTATCTGCTATTGGTGAAGGAAGCTAACATGAAGCAGTTATGACTTTTGAGAGTCATATACCCATATTAAAATAGTCCAAATCTGTTTGTGTAGAAAAACATTTTTCTATAGCATTTTCAGAAAACTATTAGTCAGGCATGGAGGGATGGCTCAGTGGTTAAGCGTGAGTACTGTTCTCCCTGTTGACCCGAGTTTATTTCTAAGCAACCATATTGGTTATCTCACAACTGTTATAACTCAAGCTCCATGTGATCTGACATACTTTTCTGGACTCCTCTGTCACTGTACTCATGTGTACAGAGCTTCATTCATTGTACTGACTGGTTTTGTGTGTCAACCTGACACAAACTGGAGTTAACACAGAGAAAGGAGCCCCTTGAGGAACTGCCTCCATGAGATCCAGCTGTAAGGCATTTTCTCAGTTATTGATCAAAGATGGGAGGGCTCATTGTGGGTGGTGCCATCCTTGAGCTGGTAGTCTTGGGTTCTATACAAAAGCAAGCTGAGCAAGCTAGGGGAAGCAAGTCACCAAGCAGCATCCCTCTATGGCCTCTGCATCAGTTCCTGCCTCCAGGTCTCTACTCTGTGTGAGTTCCTGTCCTGACTTTCTTTGGTGATGAACAGCAATGTGGAAATGTAAACTGAATAAACCCTTTTCTCCCCAACTTGCTTCTTGGTCATGATGTTTGTGCAGGAATAGAAATCCTGACTAGCACACTCATGTATGCAAATAATGTAAATTAAAAAATTTTAACAAACATGGTACTGATTAAGAACTTTTTAGCTGAAATCACACTTGATTTCCTTTACTACAATGTGAAGTTCAGTCACACAGCCAGTCTCAGATCGGGCCATGAAGAGAAGTGTGTATAATCCACACATTCTATACTGTTCTATCTGAATGACATCTCTGAGAAAAGGAACCATTCTTGTTGCAATTTTGAAGCTTCTGGCTTTATATGGGATTTGAGACCTTTCACATTTGATTTTATGTGGCTGTTATTATATAATGGAAAAGGTCTCATCAAGCAGGTGCATGTCATATAGTGACAGATTTAGGCACACAACCTCAAGTTTCTATCTCTATCATAAGCTAAAATTCAAAAATATATGTTGCAGATAATGGCCCTCATTTCTTGTATCTTCCTGACACCACACAACTTCAGTAGCTTCCCATGCCCAAGCTTGGACAGATGCTCAAACCTTGTGTTGCTGAGAGCAATTGGGTTTCTAGGACCAGAATACTTCAAAATTGCTACTATAATTTCTGTTAGAAAGCTCATGATTATAACCAGCAAACAGATTTTCTAAGTATGAACAAAAGCATCACCCTTCATAAAAAGCAATTACCCTTTCTTTACAAATATTTCTGTGACAGTTTATTATCAGATTCCATAACGTGCAGTAGTTATATCCACCTAAGACTTAGGATAAATATGATGTTACACACATACAGCAACACAGAGGTTGAAGACATTTGGGTTTTTACATCCTCTGCTTGTTTCTTCATCAAACTCATCTATTTGGCAAACATTTATTGACAATCCTTTTGTACAAGACAGTGTGAAAACATAGTTGAATAAAACAGTGTGTCTTCCTAAGGAAATACTAATCCAGATGGAAAGAAAAGATTGGACTTATTTCTAAAAAAATAAAAATAAAAAAACCCCAAACAAACTAGTAAGATGAAGTGGAGCCAAAATAATACCACAAGGAATTTTTGATGACATCAGAAAAGTTTTCTTCCAGCCAGGAAAGAGAAGTTCATGCCACTGAGTGATAACAGGGACCAGAGGCTCAGTGCCCATGCCAACTCAGTCTTACTGGTAGAACCTATGGTGACGGGGAAATATTTTGCAACTAGAAATCCAAGGAAGTACAATGACTTGAAGATAAATTATTGGAGCAAAAGAAAGCATTTACTTGAAAAACTAGAAAACTAAAGAATAAGAAGTTTATCACCATCAAAGACCATCTTGCCCAAATGATCAGGTATACGACTGATACAGAAAACTATAGGAGGCATGTCAGATAGGCAGACACAAGGAAACTGCAAATTTGGGGGCTTGCTGTTCTGACAAATGGGCTACTCTAACCTGTGGGCTACTGGATATTGTGGTTTCTATGAATCTTAAAAAGGGTACTGATGAGAAAGCTATATGACTCATGTCTTCTTAGTTCCTTTCCTCATTCATAGTTGATAGTGCAGTTATTCTTAGGGTAATCAAGATATCTTTTCTTGGGGAAACAAATCTTGCCTGTGGTGGTTTGAATAGTTTTGGTTCCCCTAGACTCATGTGTTTGAATGCTTGGCTCACAGGGAGAGGCACTATTAGAAGTGGCCTTGTTGGAATAAATGTTAACTGTAGGGGTGGGGTTTGAGGTCTCCTTTGCTCAAGGTATACTAGTGTGGTACACAGTCTCCTTCTGATACCTGTGGATCAGAACGTAGAACTCTCAGCTCCTCCAGAACCGTATCTGCCTGCACACTGTCATGTTTTCTGTCGAGATGATAATGGACAACATCTCTGAAACTATAAGCCAGCGCCAGTTAAATGTTTTCCTTTATAAGAGTTTTTGTGGCTGTGATGAGTCTCTTCACAGCAATGGAAACTATATGACACTAAATACTTTTCCAAGAGACAGGGACAAGGACTTTCCCCTTGGAGGACAGGGGCGGTAACTGAAAAGCAACTGTCAGGGACAAGTGAGTGAAATAAAACCTTAAAGAATAGCTTCAACCAGTGAGGTGGCTTTGATCTGAAGTGTCATCTACATAAACCTGAGGGAAGCTGTAGCATCCTGCTAAGCTTTGTGACTGCCAAAATCAATGACTTAAATCAACTAAGACTGTGTGGAGCCAGAGCAACGATTTAGGTTTCCTTCTGGTAATATACAGTAACAAGGATACTGAGTTTAGGGAATAGAATGCCAAAAGGAATTGGGTTCAGGTTGGAAACTCAGTGGGTAGGGGTCTGAGATGAGGATGGAAAGTATCTGGCTAATTTTTGCAGGCTCATCACTAGCAGCAGGTTGTTTGGACATCTCTTTATGGAAAACAGGAACCCAACCCAACTTTTTAAATAAGAGAATAATGTGATCAAATTTACATTTTAGGAAAGCTAATTTGAATGATTTCTGAGTTTGCTTAAAGCCCTGTCTTGATGTAGATATTGTAAAAAGGAGCCAAGAGGACACCAGAGATACACCAAACGGGCTAGGGATGTAGCTCAGTGGGATAGCCTTTGCCTGGGATTCTCGAGGACCTGAGTTTCCTCCCAAGCATTGCAAACAAAACAAGGAGGCGGGCTTTGCTACTGGGAAAGACAGTGAAATAGAACAGCCTCCGTTCTTGTGGTGGCAGCCCAGGCTTGCTTTCTTCCTAGTAGCAAGCATTTATGAATATTCATGTATTGGTTTATATGATTTCTTGTTTGAAGTCAGTCCTCCTCCCACTAAAATCGAAGCTTGGCTAATGGGCTCATGTTGGTACCGAGACCTGCAAGGCCTGGGACGTCATACAGGCAACAATTAGGACATTGTATAGGTCTGTTGCCAAGGCAACAGCCGCCATATACCCAGAATTCAATGGCCCACATTTACCTGTAATTACATCATCACCCGTATATAACTGGGTAGCATTTCTCCCCCTCTCTCTTTTTTCCTCTCTTTCTTTCCTTCCTTCTTCCCACATGCTACCCCCTTCCCTATCTGAAATAAAGTCCCATGTGGGACTGTTTGGCCTGGTGTATCTCATTGTGACCCACCAGACACCCCTGCCGTTATTACCTTCACTGCTTCCCCCTCACCCCATCGCTTCTGCTACGCCACCGCCACTGCTCCCGGCTATCGAATTGCACACCTTTAACAAACACCAGCGGCTAATCTGTAAGGTGCTTCAGTTGGCTGGAGGGAATCTTAACTGCAGAAGGAATCTGGCCAACCTTTTCTGGAGCTAAGATTTGCCTCTCTAGCTAACACTCGTGATAGGACACTTAACCCTCAGGTGTACCCTAATCCGGAAGTGACCCTGAAATCCCCCACTGGCTTTTACAGCTGCAGACAAAGTCCTGGCCCAGGCGGGGCACTTCTTCCGGCGTGAACACCGCAGCTCCTAAAGGCCTTCGAGATGGCCTAGGCTCTTTAGCTTAGCTGCATTTTTGTTGTTACTCTTCCAGGACGCTGGATTTGTATCCAACAACATCCCACTCACCCGATTGGGAATAAATTGTCTTCATCCATACCTCCAGGCACCCCACTGGGATGTCTTCTGGAAAATCTTAAGTCTCTGAAACTAACGCACAATTTGAGGCAGTCAAAACTAATAAACCTCTGTAATAAGGTCTGGACTCAATATAAGTTAGACAATAATTCCAAATGGCTACCTAATGGCACCCTAGATCCAATTGTTTTAAGGGATCTTAATACATACTGTCAGCAATCCGGTAAATGGGACCAAATTCTATGCGTTCAGGCCTTTATCTAATCTTGGTCTAAGCCTTCTCTTTGTGCTGCCTGTTCCCCATCTCAGATTTTCCTAGCCATGAAACCTACCTACCCTCTGCTAGATGGCGCTACTTTTGATCCCACTGACCACGCACCCACACGCCACAGGCGTATTGAGATTGCAAAATCCCAAACTGCAGCCTCGGTCTCTCCTTCTCACCAGGTCCTGGAGTCTACCAACCCGACCTCCCCAGATTCCTCCTCTCCCTCTGTGCCAAATAAAGGTCACCCCAAACGCCCTGAACTGGTGTCAACCTTTACCCCTCCCATTATGTGTTCTAAGGCTACAGCCAAACCCCCAAGTTCTTCTCCTCTGGGGACACCTGACCCCAGCACCAGTCCTTCCTCTGAGGGAAGTGGCTGGAATTGATGGTCTGGTTAGAGTACATGTTCCTTTCTCATTGAGTGAACTTTCTCAAATAGAAAATAGACTGGGTTCTTATACTTCTAACTCTTCTAACTTTATTAAAGAGTTTTAGTACATTACTCAATCTTACAGCTTGACTTTCCACGATATTCATACGATTCTTACTAACAATTTACTTCCTGATGAACTCAGGCGAGTTTGGGAAGAGGCAAAAACACATGCAAACAAAATTCACCAGACAGACAGAAGCTATCCAATTGGATCTGAGACAGTGCCTGACCAGGACCCTTAGTGGAATTACAATTCCACAGCTGGTAATTTAGCCAGAGACAGGTTTGTTACATGCCTTCTGGCTGGTCTCAGAAAGACAGCCTTAAAGCCAATAAATTTTGAAAAACTCCAAGAGGTTGTCCAGGACAAACAGGAAAATCCATCTCAGTTTTTAGAACGCCTCATGAAGGCTTTATTACAATACACTAATCTAGATCCCGAGAATCTGGAAGGTAAACAACTTTTAATGACTTATTTCTTTTCCTAGAGCTACCCCGACAAAAGAGCTAAACTTAGGCACTTGGAGAGGGGGGTCCCTAACTCCACAGGTGGAAGTCTTGGCACTGGCCTTCAAGGTATACCATGAAAGAGATGAAAACTCCCGAAAACAAAAGTACCACATGCTGGCAAAAGCTGTCCGATCAGTTCCAGCTACCACCCCGGCCCCTGACCTTCCAAGACTCAGGTACCACCAGCTCCCTGCTATAGATGTGGTCAACTAGGTCACTGGGCACAGACTTGCCACACCCCCTCAAACCAAAAGGACCATGTCCTAGGTGTCATCATGAGGGACATTGGGCTGTCGATTGCCCTTGTGTCACGCAGAACAGAGGGCCATCCCATCCAGAAACCCCTCCAACTGACCTCCTAGGCTTGGCTATGGACGAATGAAGGGGCCGGAGCTCCCTCGACCCGACCTCGTCCATCACCAGCAGGGAGCCCCGGGTAACCATCGTAGTGTGTGGGAGGCCCATCTCTTTCCTTCTGGATACCGGGGTGACTTACTCGGTCCTGGTGGAGTTCTGGGGTCCCACTTCACCCTTGCGTCTTCCCATAGTCGGGATAGGAGGACAGCCTTACCTTCCTCATCAGACCCCTCCACTTAGCTGCACTTTTAGAAATATACCCTTCACCCATTTCTTTTTGGTAGTGCCAACTTCTCCCATTCCCTTATTAGGAAGAAATCTTTTGTTAAGTTGGGGGTTTTAATTTTTGTTCCCCCCACTCGCCTGAACCTAAGCTCACCAGCAGTTCCCCTACTTCTCCTTCTAGCCAGTCAACCTACTAACACTAACATGTTATTTCTTCTACCAGCTTCTCAGGTGGACCCCAGAGTTTGGGACATCCAGAACCCCTCTGTTGCTAGACATCATTCTCCTGTTGTCATCCAGTTACTTGACCCTACCAGGTACATCACCCAAGCTCAATGCCTTCTCTCTCTACAGAGCCTCAGGGGACTTAAGCATATCATTTCTGACCTCTTAAGAAAAAAAACTCCTTCATCCCACTTCTTCTCCTTTCAATACCCCTTTACTAGCAGTTAAGAAACCTAATGGTACCTATTGCCTGGTTCAAGACCTCAGGTGCATTAATGCTGCAGCGGTTCCTCTCCATTCTGTCATAGCTAATCCTTACACACTTCTTTCTAGTATCCCCTCAGGAACTTCTCATTTCTCAGCCCTAGATCTAAAGGACACATTTTTCTCTATCCCTCTTGACACCCAGTCACAGAACATATTTGCCTTTACCTGGACAGATCCTGACACCACTTTTCTACCCAACTTACCTGGACTGTTCTACTTCAGGGATTGTGAGACAGCCCACACCTATTTGGCCAGGCTCTGGCTTCTGACTTACTCTCTTTATCTCTCCCTAGATCTAAAATTCTTCTTTATGTAGATGACGTCCTTGTCTGTAGACCATCTCTAGAGATTAGCCAAGCAGACACCTCTGCTCTTTTGAATTTCCTTTCCAGTCGAGGCTACAGGGTCTCACCTTCTAAAGTCCAACTGTCTATTCCTCAGGTTACCTATATGCAATTAACAATTACCCCAACCCACAAGGCTATTACCTTAGATAGAAAGAATCTGATTTATTCTTTAACTGTTCCTTCTACGAAGGAAGAGATTTTATCATTCCTAGGAATGGCTAGCTTTTTATATTCCTGGGTTCCTTCCTTTTCCCTTCTTTCTCAACCCTTATATGATGCAGCGTTAGGCCCCACCCATGAACCTCTTCTCAAATCTGTTGTCAAGCCCTTTCAGAGGCTCCAGCAGGCTCTCCTTAAAGCCCCAGCCTTACATCTCCCCGACCTTACTTGCCGTTTTTCCCTCTATGTAACTGAAAAAGAGGGATTTGCCCTTGGAGTCTTAGGTCATCAACTGGGACCTTCTTTTGCACCTGTTGCATACTTGTCAAAAAGACTAGATTTAACCATCCAGGGATGGGCACCTTGTATTTGTGCCTTAGCAGCTGCTGAAATCCTTATTCGAGAATCAAAGAAACTAAGCTTGGGGTCTCCTATAACTGTGCTCTCTTCTCATAACTTGTCACAGCTCCTAACTTACAAAGCCTTGCAAACTCTACCTCCCTCCAGAGTTCTTTCTCTCCAGGTAGCTCTACTAGAGGATTCCACGCTCACCTTCCAATCATGTCCTCCTCTTAATATTTCTACTCTTCTCCCCCAACCTAATACTAACCACTCCCTGTCTCATTCCTGCACTGAGACTAGAGCAACTATTACCTCATCCCTCACACATACAGGAGGGCATATTGCCTCAAGCCATTTATACTTGGTACACAGATGGAAGCTCCTTTATATATGAAGGGACTAGAAAAGCTGGCTATGCCATAGTATCAGACACCGAGGTGATAGAGGCACAGGCCCTTCCTGTACACACTACTAATCAACAGGCTGATCTGATAGCTCTCACCCGTGCCTTTCAACTGGCACAGGGACAATCCCTCAATGTCTATACAGATTCCAAATATGCTTTCCATATCCTCCTGTCCCACACTGCTGTCTGGAAAGAATGAGGGTTACTTACCACAACAGGAGGATCAGTAACTAATGAAAACCATATTTTAGTCTTGCTAAAGGCCTCCCATCTCCCCACAGCTATTAGGATTGTCCACTGCAGATCCCACCAGATGGATGACTCTATTGTATCTAAGGGAAACAACCGAGCTGATGAGGCAGCTAGAGCTGTGGCCCTTAGGGGGCTAAACTCATCTCACCTTCCCCAAGACATCCTTACACTACAACCCACATCTCTACCTCCACCCCCTGACACTCGCCAAACTCTATCCTATCTTCACCAACTCTTTCATCCTAACAGCCGAGTGTTATCTTCTTTTGTTAAGACCCACTTACAGCTTACTCCTGAAGACTTAAATTTCTTAAAATCTATTACTTCTTGTAAAATCTGTCAGATGTCAGATTCCAGCTCGAGGTATCATAGTACCCCTTTCCCTACCCATCAGGCTAGAGGTTCCCTTCCTGGAACTGACTGGTAACTTTTTACCCATATGCCTACAGTCAAGTGTTCCAAGTACCTCCTGGTCTTGGTGGACACCTTCTCAGGGTGGGTAGAAGCCTTTCCCACCACTAACAAAAGGGCTCAGACAGTCTCTGATCTCCTTTGAGAGATCATCCCCCGATTTGGTGCTCCAGCCTCCCTTCAGTCAGACAATGGTCCTGAATTTACTTCCCAGATCTCTCAGAGTCTATCTAAGGCCTTAAACATCCCTTGGCATCTTCACATTCCCTACCATCCTCAATCTTCAGGTAAGGTAGAAACAACTAATCGTTCTTTAAAAACTACTCTTGCTAAGCTATCACAGGAATTTTACCTTGACTGGGTAAAACTCCTACCTCTAGCTCTTTTCAGGCTACGAGCTCTCCCCAAGCGACCTCTTCTTATCTCACCCTTTGAACTCATGTATGGGCGTCCAGTTTTAAATCCTGGTCTCTCACCTAAATGCTCTCCCCTCCCAGACCACCTACTCACCCCACTGCTTTGCCACCTTCACTCTCTCCTATAGGACTTTGTTGACCACCATCTACCACGGCCACAGACTGTCTCCTGTCCAATACCTGTCAACATTGGAGACCAAGTCCTCTTATCACCTCCAGACCATTGGCCCTCACCCCTGTCTCCCAAATGGCAGGGCCCTTTTAAGGTGATTCACATGACTCCTACAGCAGCTAAACTCGAAGGGTTTCCTCATTGGGTCCATCTATCTCACCTTAAACCTTTCATCCCTCCGCCTAAAGATAACTCCTTTTCATACATGTCAACCCTGACAGGACTGTGCTCTATTAAGCTCCGGAGGACATCGAGACCATCCACCTTGTCCCCAATTCCAGAACGTGAGACTCTACTCCGGCAGTCAAGGTCGACCTCATTGGATTAGACCATATGGTTTCTTGTCCTACCCCTGCTGTTCTTCATTTCCATCCAGGGCAGTCCTTACATCTGGAGATTCAAGGTTCAAGAACCCCCCACAGATAACAAACAGTCTTTCCAAATAGGGTCAGGAAATTGCTCCATAGCTGGATGCCAGGAACTGATCCAAATGGCGATCATCCCTGTATCTGTTATCCCATCTAAGTATTATGATCTCTATACTTGCTTTCTCTTTGACCAGACAAAAGATTATTGTAAAAAATGGCCAGACGAATATAGGGGCTGCCCATATTGGTCTTGTCAGATACATATGCTAGGATCACGGGTCAATCTTTTCTTCTATCAACACCGCAAGACACTTTTCTTCTACAAAAAGACCTGTGGGATTCCAGGTGGGAAACAGGAGTTGTTGGTAAGCTCTGTCATAAAAACCAGCCTAGTTCCCCAATAAATACCATCCATATTCAGAGAAAATATATCTCAATCACCCAACCCCTAGATATTGGAAAAGTGGGGGAGATAAATAAACACTCCTCTGAGGTCCTTGATTCTTTGACAGCACCCCCATAAATGGCAGTAACTTGTCATTTTGCCTGTTGCTTCAAACCTTGACCTCAGCATACCAGCTCCTTAATGCTACCAGGCCTGGTAGCTTTAAAGATTGTTGGTTATGTGTACCCCCAAGAATTGACTCAAAACTGTCACTTACAGCTTCTCCAGTGATACTGCCAAATAACCTTACCTCACCTTTTGTTAGCTGTCCTGACTCCGATGTCACCATGACTCCATACCTTACCTCTGTCCCTCTCTTTGGCATGGCAAACTATTTTAAGACCTCTGGGACACGTTCTGTAGGAACACTAAGCTCCCTAGACTGTAATAAAACCATAAGCCTTGATATATCATCTCTGCCACAATGCCCTGCAATCCAGAACATGTCGATTCTTTGTGGTACTCAGGTATATCATCGCCTACCTGCAGCTGGTCAGGAGTTTGCACATTGCTACTCCTTTTCCCTGAGCTGGGAGTAATCCAGGGAAATGAACCCCTGCCAATCCCAATTGTAGATATGATAGCTGCTTGACACGAGAGGGCAGTTCAGATCGTGCCACTTTTGGTCACTACAGTAATAGCCATAGGTGTTGGTACTAGTTTGGTAGGAATAACGACTTCCCTGGCCCAATAAAATACATTCACTTCCCAGTTTAAAAGTGATCTCCAAGCCAGGCGTGGTGGCGCATGCCTGTAATCCTAGCACTTGGGAGGCAGAGGCAGGTGGATTTCTGTGTTCGAGGCCAGCCTGGTCTACAGAGTGAGTTCCAGGACAGCCAGGGCTACACAAAAAATCCCTGTCTCAAAAAACCAAAAAAAAAAAAAAAAATGATCTCCAGGGAATGACTGAAACTGTGCTTACTATCCAGAAGCAGATCAATTCTTTGGCAGCTGTGGTGCTTCAGAACTGACAGGGCCTAGATGTCCTGACAGCTGAAGAAGGTGGTCTTTGCCTGTTCCTCTAAGAAGAATGTTGTTTCTATGTCAACCAATCCGGGATAGTGAGAAACAAACTCCAGGAGCTTCAGTCAGACATAAAGAACTTCAGAGATGGTGAGACCTCCAGTTCTGGCATTTTCGAAAACCCTATATGGAAATGGATACTCCCTTTTGTAACGCCTTTTCTAGTCATCTTCCTGGCGTTATTGTTTGCTCCCTGCCTAATTAATCTTGTTTCTACATTCCTCAAACGGCAAATGCAAAAAATTTCTAACGAAACTATTAATCAGCTTCTGTTACAGAATTACCAGCCGCTGCCCACGGAAGAGCTGCTGTCCCTAGATGTAACTGATGCCAACATGTACCAAGTGCACCCCGATGATGAAAGTCAGCTACACCCTGAAATTGACAATGCTCCTAGACAGCAGGAAGTAGTTTAAGAGACACAGCGCCCTCATTCCTCTTCATCATCGGGTCCCCCCTCCCCCTTTTTCTTTTTAATGGAAGAAATGCAGGAATGTTGGTACTGAGACCTGCAAGGCCTGTGATGTCATACAGGTGACAGTTAGGTCTGTTGCCAAGGCAACAGCAGCCATATACCCAGAATTCAATGGCCCACCTTTACCTGTAATTACATCATCACGCTATATAACTGGGCAGCGTTTCTCCTCTCTCTTTTTTTTCTCTCTTTCTTTCCTTCCTTCTTTCTGCCCGCTACCCCTTTCCCCATCTTAAATAAAGTCCCACGTGGAACTGTTTGGCCTGGTGTATCTCACTGCGACCCACACCTCCACCGCATCCCCGTGGCCCGTGCGGTGTGTGCAGCAGGCAGACAGGTGACCTGTGCTGCAGAGTAGACAGATGGACCTTTGCGCAGAAAAACCAACAGCTCATCCACATGAAAGAGCAGCGCCTTTCTTGTGAGAAGCTTAGATTTTGTGGTATAATAACCCCAACCCAGGGCAGGTCCCAGGCAACACAAAATGAACTCCATGCCGTTGTGTGTGTGCTCTCTGATACATCTTGTTAGTTTCTCTCTTATTGGCTGTTTTGTTGTTGTTGTTTTGATTATCATTTTTTTTTCTGTTTTATTTTGTGGAGGGAGGTGTATAGAGTTTGGTAGCTAGGGAGTTGGGGCAGATCTGGGAGGAGTCAGAGTAGAGGAAACATAAAAATATGCTATGGAAAAATATAGTTTATTAAAATCAGATATTTATCATTAAAAACAGGAAAGGAGAGATTAGACACATTCAGATCCTAATGCACGTATTTTCACCATAGAGTTGTGTTTGTACAAAGGCGTTTGTGACAGTTTCCAGAAAAAAAAAGTTCCTCTAGTCTAATGGAGGAAACCTCAACTGAAGAATTACCTTCATCTGAATGGCCCATCAGCACTTCTGGGGGACATTTTCATGATTGGTAATGGATTTAGGAGGGTCCAGCCCACTGTGAGAAGTACTATTCTTAGGCTGTACTGGGCCAAGGCTATATAAGAAGGTAGATGGATGTGGGCTGGAGAACAGGCCAGTAAGAAGTGTTCCTCCGCTGTCTCTGCTTTTGTTCCTGTCTTGAGTCTCTGACTTTCTTCAGTGATGGACTGTAACCTGTCAGATGATATAAACCCTCTCCTATATTAGTTTTGGCCAGTGTTTTATCATAGCAGCAGAATGCAAATAGACTATAGGTTCACATGCCCACTCTGGCACACTGATGGTCAGCTGGGGTGACCAGCTGGGGTGTTGGTCGTAAAGAAGGAGTGTGTCTTCATCGGTCACACCAGTGTCTGTTTTTCACAACTGCCATTTATGTGGTTAGTGACCTACATTGTCCACATATTTATTGTGCTCCTAATATGACCTCTGTGAACACAGCAGTTGTGGCTTTTCTTCCCACCTCCTTCTGACTTCTCAAGGAGCCAGGCTGGTCTACCGGACATCAGTCCAAATGAAGGAGAATGCGCACGTCTTCTGTCCCACCCAAGATCTGCAGTCCAATCACTTTCGAGGCTGTGCTTAGGGTAGATTTTCTACTACCATATGAGAGGAACATTTAGTCCTCTTAATAATACACATTAATCATCCATTTGGCCTGCTGGACAATATTGCAATCAAAACAACAAATCCTGAAATGTTCCAGGCAGAATGAGAACACACAAGTACTAGAAAATGCTGCAGCTGCAGCCAAGAATCTTCCAACCAGAAGTATTCTTACCATCATGTCTAAAACTTTTTGGCCTTTAAAAGTGTTTTTGTCATGAAAGGGATGCCAGCTATGTAATTTCAGACTTAAACAAGGAGCAGAATTGCAATAATTAGGGACATTTTGTGAGCAGCGCACTTCTGCCCAATGATATAGTTGAACTCATGTCTGTTTGACCCAATTGAGTTCTGCCTTAGATATCAATTTCTGAAGAATATAGTTGTTATTAATAAGACATTTAGAGGATATCATTCCCTTTTATGGTCATTTGATCTCCTAATAAAAATGAGCTTTTAGAACAATCAGAAACTGCACGGAGTTGACTGTCAAGGCTCCAAGACTCATTGTATCTTCCTGTTTCTGACACATCCATTCTTTGGAGAATGTGCATCTTCCAACTTATCTTTCCAATCTTTTTAAAATTATATTGGAGTGAAAATTGCCCCTCTGTCTCTTAAGAAAAGATTTTGTAAGAATTTGCTCCAGGAATGAATGCGCATCTTTACAATGTTGCCTGGTCCTTTTGGCTAACCATATCATAGCACTCATGCAAGAGCCAGAAGGAATCATCTGTGTATTGTTCCAGACCCTGGGTAGCCTAGTCTACAGGCAGTCTGGGAACAGTCATTTTTCTTTCACCATTAGAAATGAGGCAGGTTAAGCCCTTGGGTGGTCCTGGCTTTTGAGTTCCAGCTGATGTCGAGCGTTGAGAAAAGCTTCCTCCACTCTGGATCAATAAACCAGAAACTATTTTTTTTCCAGGCAAGTCTAGATTATGTCACATTGACTGTAAAAGCAATCTCAGCTGAACTAAGCCTCAAATGCATCCACCATCTTCCTTTCTTATGTTCGCAGACTCAGCATGATCAGGGATGTGCTTCTTCACTGCGCATGCTCAGGAATGAATCTGCCTGTTCCCAAAGAACCTGCTTTTATGACAATAAACTCTCTCAAGTGTCTGTTTTCTTTGTCCAGATCTGTTGTAAGTAATGCCTGTGTTTCTCTTTTCTTTTCTTTTCTTTTCTTTTCTTTTCTTTTCTTTTCTTTTCTTTTCATTTCTTTCCTTTTCTTTTCTTTTCTTTTTTTTGGGGTGGGGTGGGGTGGGGTGGAGGAGTTTCGAGACAGGGTTTCTCTGTGTAGCCTTGGCTGTCCTGGATCTCACTCTGTAGATCAGGTTGGCCTCGAACTCAGAAATCCACCTCTCTCTGCTTCCTAAATGCTGGGATTAAAGGCGTGTGTCACCACTGCCCCGCTAATGCCTGTATTTTCTTGTTTTCTGTGCACACTGTTTCTCTTCTCCTTTCTGGGTTTGTTTGGCTTTGTCTGCCAAAATGTGGGTGGACACACTGTGTGTGGTCATGTAAGGTAAGCACACTGTGTGTCTAGATTTTACTAACAACATCTATACCAAGAAAGGAATCAGAAAAACCTTCTTCTTCAACAAAAAGCTAATTGTTACAATGTTTTTTTTTGTTTTTGTTTTTGTTTTTGTTTTTGTTTTTTATATACCAAGGTTATCAACCCAAATGTTATTTCCATTGGGGCCTTTGCCCATCCAGGCTGTGTTTAGCTGAGGTGCTTACCCCACAGGATGGAGACACCTTCACTCACTGCAGAGATGAGACTGAAGGTGACATTACTGTGCCCAATCTTTAGTCTCACAGAGGGGCTGCTCAGCTCTGTGTCGCTTTGGAGTATCAACACCACCAGCTTTTCTGAGAACTGAGTTTCTAGGTGTTTTCTCTTCTGAAGCGATGAATGCCAAGGTGTCAGGAAACTCACCTAAAAGTGAAGCAGAAGGGAAACCTTCACAGAGGGTTGGTAACTGGGTGGGAAGAGAAAGAAAGCCTCACCCAAGACAGGAGCGTCCAGTAGACACCCGAAGGTGAGGGCGGAAGACCCAGGGGTGCTCACAAGTGCTGCCGCCTCAAGACGCTGCACAGTTGGCTCCTAATCTAGAGTCTACACACAATTTAAGATGAGGGCTCCTTTCCGAAAGGCCCAACAAGCAGCTGAAAGAATCAGATGCAGATACTTACATCCAACCAATGGACAGAAGCTGCTGACCCCTGTGACTGAATTAGGGAAAAGCTGGAAGATGCTGAGGAGGAGGGTGATCTCATAGGAAGGCCAGCAGTCTCAACTAACCTGGAACCCTGGGACCTCTCAGACACTGAACCACCGACCAGGCAGCATACACCAGCTGATATGAGGTCCCCGACATACATACAGAAGAGGACTGCTGGGTCTGGACTCAGAGAAGATGCACCTAACCCTCGACAAACTTGGGGTCTCAGGGAGTGGGGAAGTCTGGTGGGGTGAGGGTGGGGCAAGGGACATCTTCTTGGAGAGGTGGTGGTGGGGAGGTGTGGGATGTGGAATAGGTGGAGGGTAGAATGGGAGGGGTTAAGTCTGGACTGTGAAAAAGATTAAAGAATAAAAAAAAACAAAAGATGAGGGCTCCCAGACAGGAATGCAAAGTGAGCAGAACTGTGTGGGGGTGGGGGTGGGGATGGGGGTGGGGTGGGGGTGGGGGTGGGGGTGGGCGGGAAAGGCCAACAGCAGTGGGTAAGGTGGGCAGAGAAAGAATGAGAGTGGAGAAGCCAGTTGGTGAACTGTTGCCAATATTTCAAATAAGAGGAGAGATAATGTTTGAGATGGTTTAGAGGAAGAATCTAGTTTAATCTGATTTCTGCTTTTTTTTTTTTTCATGGAGACCCCACCATGTCTCCCTCCTCGTGTTTTCTCTGCTCAGGGTCCTCTAGCCATACCCGGTGTCCCTCAGCATCCTGGAACATGCAGCCCTACTTACTGGTGTCAATTTCCCATCATCCTTCACTTCTCAGGGAGCTGCTCCAGCGATCCTCTCCAGAGCTCCGCCCTTGCTGTGTGTGTGCCCAGTCCATGTGTCCGCGGTGACATTTGTGGGCTTCTCCTTTCCCTTCTTCCTCAGTAGAATGCAAATTAATGATGGAGTCTGTATTTAGTCTTTTCTTGTTGAGAAATAATTGTTTGAGATTATCATATAATCGTGTCATTTCTCCCCTCCCTTTGCTCCCTCCTGTGTTTTCCTTCATTCTCTCTTTCATAGCCATAGTCTCTGTTTTTTTATTAATTGTGGTTAAATATTATGTATATATTCCTAAATACATGAACAGAGTCTTCTCAGTTTGTATCATGTTACTTGTATATGTGTTTTCAGGGCTGACCATTAGTATTGGATAACCAATCGGAATGCTCTTCTCCCAGTCTCAGCATTTCTTAGCCATCTATAGTTATTTGAGTAGGGTTGGGGCCTTGTTGACTTTCTTCTATCCACTTTGGCATGTTTATTATTACCTTTGTTTGGCTCATGTTTGGGCAGCCATGTTGGAGAGACTTCATAGGTGTGACTTTTACTGTTCCCTGGAGACCCACTCACTGTATTTAAAGATCCCTGATCAGAGTTGCATACTCAGGACCAGACTTGGGCTGGCACACAGCATAAGCCTACCTCTTGCCTTTTGTGCTTTGTATTATCCTAAAAGCAGCTGGTGATGGCACAAGCGTGTGGCTGGGTGGCCGGTGTACTAAGGACAGATCAGCTGAGAGTACCAAAGTGGGAAAGCTTCTCACGAATACCCTGGGTCTTGGGCACAGGATGAATTTAAGGCTCACATGACACAGATGTGGGACCCTGCTGCATTCCCTGTGTGAACTGGCTGGAGTCAGTGAGTTCACATCACAGGCCAGGAGGATAGGATCGTATGACCCAGGCAGCTCCCTGACCTCTCTGGCTTTCCATTCTCTCTGTGTCAATTGGGCCAATAACACTTGCTTTGAGCTACTGTAGTTATTACAGGTCCACAAAGGCTTAACATTTTACTTACCTCAAGAGCACAAATAAAAAATATCAGCAGAGTGAAGAGGTCAAACTCCAGAGGAAATATTAGTGAGCATGTTGGGGAATGTTCAGGAAGGAAATGAGAAGATGGAGGACACCTGGGAGAAAGTTAGCTGCTTTTCCTCTTAATAAGAAGTGGTAAAGTGCAACTTACTCCTAAAGTTACCCTTGTAATATCCTCCTAAATAATAACTCTGATGGGGGAACTTAAATATTAATATTTTAAGCAATTTTCATTTGCCCCACATATATTTTAAGTGTAAACTACAACGAAGAGATATCTCAATGGAGTTTTTAATTTAAAGAGTTTTGGGGCTGGCTGAATTGGCCAGTGTGTAGGGGTGATTGCTCTCAAGCCTGAATACCTGAGGACCTGCATGTACTGTGGCATGTGAATCCCCCATACGCACTCAAAATAAAAAGAAATTAAATTTTAAAAGGATGAAAATGTAGAAGAGAATCCCGAGAATGTACTGCTGTCACCAAAGGCTTATGACGTTAAACAACTGCTCTAGGATTTTCTCAGTTTATTTTTATAACTAGTGGTTTGCTCAAGGGGTGGCTTAGACTTTCCTGTGTCACAGGTGAGAGAGGCAGGTAGAGCCACTCTGGAGCTGTCAGCAGCCACCCTGGGCTTTTTAGGTCAATGGATTGTGAAATTCTTCTGTCAGAAAAATTAATTGTGACTCTTTAGGCTCTACTATAAAATTCATTCCCATCCTTCATATATTAAAAATATTCTTCCTGTCATGTAGTTTTCATAGTAGCCTTGTCCATTTAGCCTTGACTGTCAGATAGTATTACAGATAACCTTCTCATACAGTCAAGACTACAGAGTGCGGTGAGGCAGGGGCATGGGTATCTCCCACCTCATGGAAAGGTTCAATATTCATTCATGAAAGGAAAATTAAAGCAAGATGAGAAACCATTTTTCATCCTGAAAATTGGAAGAGAGTAAAAAAAAGGAGGAAAACCCCCTGATCTTGCTAGATTATGTGTAGGAAGTATAGAGTTCTTCTTCACAGCTGATAGAGGAGTAATGGGGACAATTTTTTCCTGAGAATGAGTTGGTCAAAGTCATTTAATGCTTTGTAATCTAATGGCATATTTGGAACTTATTCAGTGGAAGTAGTAACATTTTTGTGCACAAATATATGTGTAGAATGCTCCCTACAGGTGTCATGGGTTATAGGAGAACCTGGATGCAATATGGGATCATTGTATAAAATCTGGAATCTCCAGATAAAATAAACATCACATTGCAGGAGAAATTAACTATTTAATGAAAATAAAAATGATTCTAGGTAAAAAAACAGCAGAGTAGAAAATGCTTTTAAAAGTACATTTAAACATACTCTCTAATAAACAGATAATATCTTGGAATCTTGTCCTGGATTGTTTTATGTCAATTTGACATAAGCTAGAGTCATCTGGAAGAAGGAAACCTCAACTGAGAAAAATGCCTCCGTAAGATCCAGCTGTAGGGCATTTTCTTAATTAGTGATTGATGGGGGAGGAACCTGTCCAGGGTGGCTTGGTTCTGAGTTCTCTCAGAAAGCAGGCCTGTTCTGTATATCATCCCTGTCTCCTCCCATACTCGATGCTGCCTCCCCTTTCCCCCTCCCCTCTTCTCTTCCTCCCAAGTCCCTCCCATCCTCTACCCCCCATGAATATTTTGCTCCCCCTTCTAAGACTGACTGAAGCATCCACGGTTTGGTCTTCCTTCTTTTTGAGCTTCATATGGTCTGTGAATTTTATCTTGGGTATTCTGAGCTTTTGGGCTAGTATCCACTTATCAGTGAGTGCATGCCATATGTGTATGCCCTAATTTTAGTGGAATTGCTTGGTTTCTCTCCATTTAGTTTGATGTTGGCTACTGGTTGGCTGCATATTGCTTTTACTATGTTTGGGTATGTACCTTGAATTCCTGATCTTTCCAAAACTTTGAACATGAAGGGATGTTGAATTTTGTCAAATGCTTTTTTATCATCTAATGAAATGATCAGTGGTTTTTTTCCTTTGAGTTTGTATATATAGTGGATACGTTTATGGATTTTCATATATTGAACCATTCCTTCATCCCTGGGATGAAGCCTACTTGATCATGGTGATTGTTTTGATGTGTTCTTAGATTCAGTTTGCGAGAATTTTATTGACTATTTTTGCATCGATGTTCATAAGGGAAATTGGTCTGACATTCTCTTTCTTTGTTGGGTCTTTGTGTAGTTTAGATATAAGCGTAATTGTGGCTTCATAGAACAAATTGGGTAGGGTTCCTTCTGTTTCTAGTTTGTGGAATAGTTTGAAGAGTATCGTTATTAGGTCTTCTTTGAAGGTCTGAGAGAATTTTGCACTAAATCTATCTGGTCCTGGGCTTTTTTTGATTGGGAGACTTTTAATGACTGCCTCTATTTCTTTAGGAGTTATGGGACTGTTTAAATGGTTTTTCTGTTCCTGATTTAACTTTGGCACCCGATATCTTTCTAGAAAACTGTCCATTTCATCCAGTTTTTCAGTTTTGCTGAGTTTAGGCTTTTGTAGTACAATCTGATGATTTTTTTGAATCCTTGGTTTCTGTTGTTATTTCCCCCTTTCCATTTCTGATTTTGTTAATTTGGATACTGTCTCTGTGCCCTCTGGTTAGTCTGGCTAGGGGTTTATCTATCTTGTTGATTTTCTCAAAGAACCAGTTCCTGATTTTTTTTTTTTTCTTTGTAGAGTTCTTTTTGTTTCTACTTGGTTGATTTCAGCCCTGAGTTTGATTATTTCCTGCCTTCTACTCCTCTGGGTGTATTTGCTTATGTTTTTCTAGAGCTTTCAGATGTCTTGTTAAGCTGCTAGTGTATGCTCTCTCCAGTTTCTTTTTGGAAGCATTCAGAGCTATGAGTTTTCCACTTAGCACTGCTTTCATTGTGTCCCATAAGTTTTGGTATGTTGTTCTTTCATTTTCATTGTTCAGCTTCCGTGTGTATGTGGGTTTTCTGTTGTTTTTGTTGTTATTGAATATCAGCCTTAGTCCATCTGATAGGATGGATGGAGTTATTTCAGTCTTCTTGTATTTTTGAGGCCTATTTTGTGATTGATTATATGGTCAGTTTTGGAGAAGGTACCAAAAGGTGCTGAGAAGAAGGCATATTCTTTTGTTTAGGATGAAATGTTCTATAGATATCTATTAAATCCTTTTGGTTCATAACTTCTATTATTTCACTGATTCTCTGTTTAGTTTCTGTTTCCATGATCTGTTCATTGATGAGAGCGAGGTGTTGAAGTCACCCACTATTATTGTGTGAGGTGCAATGTCTGCTTTGAGCTTTAGTAAAGTTTCTTTTATGAATGTGGGTGCCCTTGCATTTGGAGCATAGATGTTCTGAATTAAGAGTTCATCTTGGTAGCTTTTTTCTTTGATGAATATGAAGTGTCCTTCCTTATTTTTTTTTGATAACTTTTAGTTGAAAGTCGATTTTATTCGAAATTAGAATGGCTACTCCAGCTTCTTTCTTGGGACTATTTACTTGGAAAATGTTTTTCCAGTCTTTTACTCTGAGGTAGTATCTGTGTTTGTCACTGCTGTGCATTTCCTGTATGCAGCAAAATGCTGGGTCGTGTTTACGTATCCAGTTTGTTTGTGTATGTCTTTTTATTGGGGAATTGAGTCCTTTGATATTAAGAGATATTAAGGGAAAGTGATTGTTGCTTCCTGTTATTTCTGTTGCTAGATGTGGAATTATGCTTGTGTGGCTATCTTCTTTTGGGTCTGTTGAAAGAAGATTACTTTCTTGCTTTTTCTTTTTTTCTTTCATATTTAGCTAACTTTTTTTATTAAATAGATAATTGTTTTATTTACATTTCAAATGTTATCCCCTTTCCTCATTACCCCTCTGAAAACCCCCTGTCCCATCCCCTCTCCCCTCTTACCAAACCTCCCAACCCCCCACTTTCCTGACCTGTCATTCCTCTACTCTGGGGCATTGATCCTTCATAGGACAAATTGCCTATTCTCTCACTGATGTCTAAAAAGGCCGTCCTCTGCTACTCATGTAGCTGGAGCCGTGGGTCCCTCCATGTATACACTTTGGTTGGTGGTTTAGTTTCTGGGAGCTTTGGGGGTACTGGTTGGCACATATTATTTTTCCTCCTATGGGGCTGCAAACCTCTTCAGCTAATGAATTAATGAATTTCTTGCTTTTTCCAGGGTGTAGTTTCTTTCTGTTGTGTTGGAGCTTTCCATCTATTATCTTTTGTAGGGTTGAATTTGTGGAAAGATATTGTGTAAATTTTGTCTGGTCATGGAATATCTTGGTTTTTCATTTATAGGGTAATTGAGAGTTTTACTCAGTATGGTAGCCTGGGTTGACATTTGTTGGGTCTGTATGACATCTGCCCAGGATCTTCTGGTTTTTATGGTCTCTGGTAAGAAGTCTGGTGTGATTCTGATAGGTCTACCTTTATATGTTACTTGACCTTTTTCCCTTACTGCTTTTCATACTCTTTCTTTGTTTTCTGCATTTGGGTTTGATTATTATGTTACGGGAGGAATTTCTTTTCTGGTCCAGTCTATTTGGAGTTCTGTGGGCTTCTTGCATGTTCATGGGCATCTCTTTCTTTAGGTCATGGAGTTTTCTTCTATAATTTTGTTTAAGATATTTACTTGCGCTTTAAGTTGGGAATCTTCACTCTCTTCTATACTACTATTCTTAGGTTTGGTCTTCTCATTGTGTCCTGTATTTCCTGGATGTTTTGTGCTAGGAGATTTTGCATTTTGCATTTTCTTTGGCTGTTGTGTCAATGTTTCTATGGTATCTTCTGTACCTGAGATTCTCTCTTTTATCTCTTGTATTCTATTGGTGATGCTTGCATCTATGACTCCTGATATCTTTCCTAGGTTTTCTATCCCCAGGGTTGTCTTCCTTTGTGTTTTCTTTATTGTCTCTATTTCCATGTTTAGATCTTGGATGGTCTTGTTCAATTCCTTCTCCTGTTTGGTTATGTTTTATTGGAATTCTTTAAGGGATTTTTGTGTTTCTTCTCTAAGGGCTTCTACTTGTTTACCTGTGTTCTCTTGTGATTTTTAAGGGAGTTATTTATCGTTGGTATTCTGTAATGGTTTCATTCCTGGAGGCCCAGCTGCCTTCCTTTGCCGTCAGGCATGGGGGACCCACAGTCATGATTATCATAATTCAGTGCCAGAAAGGGCCTGGCCTGTCAGCATTGAAATCCTGAGCATTTAGAAGGCCACCTCTGACCCTGTGGGTGTAGCAGTTGATGCTCATCCTGTTCACAGAGCCCATTTCACAGGAGAGTCACTGAGGCGACAGGTCCTGCCTATTGAGCCAGCACGTGGGCCTACCATATCCTCCTATGGACACAGCCTAGCTGGAGCTCTCTGGACCTTAGTAGCTAGTGATGCTGCAACCTACATTGGGCATAGATAATGAACCATACCCTCTTCTACTTGCCCCTCCCCCCCTCTCTCCTTGCTGTCTCTCATCTCTCTCTCTCATCGCACTCTCACCTCTCTGCCCCTTGGGCTCTCTTTCCCTCCCCCCTCTCTCCATGTGGTTATGGCCGGCCTCCACTCCTTCACTTATCTACTCTCTTCTCTTCTCTTCTCTTCTCTCTCTCTCTCTCTCTCTCTCTCTTTCTCTCTCTCTCTCTCTCTCTCTCTCTCTCTCTCTCTCTCTCTCTCTCTCCCTCTCTAACTCCCATTCTCTGCCCCGAATAAACTATTCTATACCATGTCTGTGTGCGTGTAGTCCATCATGGGAAGAGATGCCTGGGCATGGACCTGCCTGGGCACCTCCTTGCCCCACTGTGCCACATTCCCTAAACCCCACGCTCTCTTTTTAAGCCTTCTTCATTTATGTTCTTCTTAAATTCCTTTATTATCATCGTGAGAAGTGATTTTCCAGTGTGATGGTGTATCCAGGACTTACTATGGTGGGAGACCTGGGTTCTAACGATTCCAAGCAACTTTGGTTGCTGTTGCTTATGTTCTTAGGCTTGCCTCTTGCCATCTTGTTATATTTAGTACTACCTGCCCTCGCTGTCTCTGACTAGAGCCTGTCCCTCCTCTGATCTTGGTTTCTTTCAGAACTCCTCAGAGTCTAGCTGTCTCTTTGATCCTGTGATTCTGTGATCCTGTGATCCTGAGATCCTTGGTGTGTCAGAGCTCCCGGGAATCAAGCTGTCTCTGGGATTCTGAAACCCTGGTGTGACCAAGTTCCTGAAATCCTATGATCATGGGCATGTTAGGGTGTCTGGGAGTTGAGCTTCTTCTGAGTGTTGTGAGACTGGGTATGGAACTAGTGCCCAAGGTCTGCTCAGGCCACCAGCTTGGACTGAAAGGCCCTTGAACAGCTTTATTAATTTCCTTCATCTGTTTGATTGTGTTTGCCTGTAATTTTTAAGGGCTTTATTGGTTTCCTCTTTAACGGCCTCTATTATCATTATTAGATTGGAGTTAAGGCCATTTTCTTGTGCTTGTGTTAGTATATCCAGGGCTTACTGTAGGATAGTTGGGCTGTGGTGGGGCCATATTGCCCTGGCTGTTGTTTGTTTTCTTATACTGGCTTTTATCCTTATGTGCCCTGGAGCTGGCAGGCCACTGGGGATGCAGGTAGAGTTGTGGCCTGGACAATAGAGCTCAGGGGATGAGGCACAGAGCTCACATCTGCTGGATTTGCCCCATGCAGACCAGGCCCCTCCTGTGTTTTTTTTTTTTTTTTTGAATATAATTAATCTTCATTTACATTTCAAATGCTGAAACCTTTCTCGGTTTTCCCCATCCCCCAAAACCCTCAACCCCTCCTCCCACCCCCTGCCTCCAAGTATATGCACCTCCACCTGATCCACTCCCACCTCCTCCCACTCCCTTTGTTGGGGCATCTATTGAGCCTTCACAGGGCCAAGGACATCTCCTCCCACTGATGCCCAACAAAGCATTCCTCTGCCACACTTTTGGCTGGAACCATGTGTACCCCTTGATTGATTGTTTAGTCCCTGGGAGTCCTGGGGTGTCTGGGTGGCCGACCTTATTGTTCATCTCATGGGGCTGTAAACCCTTTCAGCTCCTCTGGACCACTCCTCTATTGGGGACCCCATACCCAGTCCAATGGTTGGCTGCTAGCATCTGCCTCTGTATGTGTGAGGCTCTGGAAGGGCCCCTACAGAGACAACCATAACAGATTCTTTTTGGTATGCACTTCTTGTCATCCATAATAGTGTTGGGGTTTGGTGACTGCTTATAGGATGAATCCCCAGGTAGTCTTTGGGTGACTTTTCCTTCAGTCTCTGTTCCACACGTTGGTTGTCTATATTATTGCTCCTGTGAGTATTTTGTTCCCTTTCTCAGAGGAACCAAAGCACCCCCACTTCAGTCCTTCTTTTTCTTGAGCTTCCTGTAGTCTGAGCATTGTAACTTATTTATTTTGAGCTGTTGGGCTAACATCCACGTATCAGTGAGTGTATACCATGTGTGTTCTTTTGTGATTGGGTTACCTCACTCAGGATGATACTATCTAGTTTCATCCATTTGCCTAAGAATTTCATGAATTCATTGTTTTTAATAGCTGAATAGTACTCCATTGTTTATATATACAACAATTTCTGTATCCATTTTTCTGGTGAAGGACATCCGGGTTCTTTCCAGCTTTTGGTTATTATAGATAAGGCCGCTATGAACATAGTGGAGCATGTGTCCTTATTACATGTTGGAGCATCTTCTAGGTATATGTCCAGGAGTGGTTTAGCTGGGTCCTCAGATAGTACTATGTCTAATTTTCTGAGGAACCGTCAAACTAATTTCGAGAGTGGTTTTACCAGCTTGCAATCCCACCAACAATGGAGAAGTGTTACTCTTTCCCCACATCCTCTCCAGCATTTGCTGTCTCCTGAGTTTTTCAACTTAGCCATTCTGACTGGTATGAAGTGGAATCTCAGTGCTATTTTGGTTTGCATTTTCCTGATAACTAAGGATGCTGAACATTTCTTTAGGTGCTTCAGGGCCATTCAAGTGTCCTTAGTTTAGAATTCCCTGTTTAGCTCCGTGCTCCATTTTTTAATAGGGTTATTTGACTCTGTGGATTCTAACTTCTTGAGTTCTTTGTATACATTGGATATTAGCCCTCTGTCAGATGTAGGATTGGTAAGGATCTTTTCCTAATTTGTTGGTTGCAATTTTGTCCTATTGACCATATCCTTTGCCTTACAGAGGCTTTGCAGTATTTTTTAAATTTTTTTTTGTTTTCTATATTCTTTGTTTACATTCTAAAAGCCTTCCCCTTTCCCAGTGCCCCCCCAATATGTTCCATAAGTCCTCTTCTCTCCATCCATTCTCTTGTCTTTTCCCCTCCCTTTTCTATGTCCTCATACTCCCCTACAATGCTGGATCAAGCCTTTCCAGGATTAGGGCCCTCTTTTTCTTTCTTCATGGGAATCATTTGATATGCTAATTGTATCTTCAGTATTCAGAGCTTCAGGTCTAATTAATATCCACTTATCAATGATTGCATTCCCTGTGTATTCTTTTGTGATTGCGTTACCTCGCTTTGGATGATCTTTTCCAGTTCTATCCATTTGCCTAAAAAATTCATGAATTCATTGTTTTTAATTGCTGAATAGTACTCCATTGTGTATATATACCACATTTTCTGTATTTATTCCTCCATTGAGGGATATCTGGGTACTTTCCAGCTTCTGGCTATTATAAATAAGGCTGCTACGAACATAGTGGAGCATGTGTTCTTATTGCATGCTGGGGAATCCTCTGGGTATATGTCCAGGAGAGGTATTGCAGGGTCGTCCGGAAGTGTCATGCCAGTTTTCTTAGGAACCGCCAGACTGATTTCCAGAGTGGTTGTACCATCTTACAATCCCACCAGCAGTGAAGAAGTTCCTCTTTCTCCGCATCCTCACCAACACCTGCTGTCTCCTGAGTTTTTAACCTTAGCCATTCTGACTGGTGTGAGGTGAAATCTCAGGGTTGTTTTGATCTGCATTTCCCTAATGGCTAATGATATTGAGCATTTCCTAAGGTGGTTCTTGGCCATCCGAATTTCTTCAGGCCAAAATTCTTTGTTTAGGTCTGTACCCCATTTTTTTGATAGGGTTATTTTGTTCCCTGGGGTCTAACTTCTTGATTTCTTTGTATACATTGGATATTAGCCCTCTATAGGATGTAAGGTTGGTGAAGATCTTTTCCCAATTTGTTGGTTGCCGCTTTGTCCTTTTGATGGTATTCTTTGCCTTACAGAAACTTTGTAATTTTATAAGATCCCATTTGTCGATTCTTGATCTTAGAGCATAAGCTATTGGTGTTCTGTTCAGGAACTTTTCCTCTGTGCCTATGTCCTCAAGGGATTTCCCCAGTTTCCTTTCTATTAGGTTCAGTGTGTCTGATTTTATGTGGAGGTCCTTGATCCACTTGGAGTTGAGCTTAGTACAAGGAGATAAGAATGGATCAATTCACATTCTCCTGCATGCTGACCTCCAGTTGAGCCAGCACCATTTGTTCAAAAGTCTATCTTTTTTCCACTGGATGTTTTCAGCTCCTTTGTTGAAGATCAAGTGACCATAGGCATGTGGATTCATTTCTGGGTCTTCAATTCTATTCCATTGGTCCACTTGCCTGTTCCTGTGCCAATACCATGCAGTTTTTTTTAACACTATTGCTCTGTAGTATTGCTTGAGGTCTGGGATACTAATACCCCCAGAAGTTCTTTTACTGTTGAGAATAGTTTTAGCTATCCTGGGTTTTTTGTTATTCCAGATAAATTTGATAATTGCTTTTTCCAACTCTGTGAAGAACTGAGTTGGGATTTTGATGGGGATTGCATTGAATCTGTATATTGCTTTTGGCAAGATGGTCATTTTAACTATATTAATCCTGCCAATCCACGAGCATGGCAGATTTTTCTATTTTCTGAGGTCTTCTTCTATTTCCTTCTTCAGAGACCTGAAGTTCTTGTCGTGAAGATTTTTCACTTGTTTGGTTAGAGTCACACCAAGATACTTTATATTGTTTATGGCTATAGTGAAGGGTGTCATTTCCCTAACTTCTTTCTCAGCCTGCTTATCCTTTGAGTATAGGAAGGCAACTGATTTGCTTGAGTTGATTTTATAACCTGCCACTTTGCTGACATTGTTTATCAACTGTAGGTGTTCTCTGGTGGAGTTTTTGGGTCATTTAAGTATACTATCATGTCATCTGCAAATAGTGATAGTTTTACTTCTTCCTTTCCAATTTGTATTCCTTTGACCTCCTTATGTTGTCTAATTGCTCTAGCTAGGACTTCAAGTACTATATTGAAAAGATATGGAGAGAGAGCGCAGCCTTGTTTAGTCCCTGATTTTAGTGGGATTGCTTCAAGTTTCTCTCTATTTAGTTTGATGTTGGCTACCGGTTTGCTGTATGTTGCTTTAATTATGTTTAGGTATGGGCCTTGAATTCCTGTTCTTTCCAAGACTTTTAGCATGAAAGGATGCTGAATTTTGTCAAATGCTTTTTCAGCATTGTACCTTCTCCAAAATCAACCATATAATCGGTCACAAGACAGACCTCAACAAATATAAGAAGATCGAAATAATCCCATGCCTCCTATCAGATCACTATGGAGTGAAAGTAATCTTCAATAGCAACAAAAACAACAGAAAGCCCACATACACATGGAAACTGACCAATACTCTACTCAACGATACTTTTGTCAAGGAAGAAATAAAGAAAGAAATCAAAGACTTTTTAGAATTTAATGAAAATGAAGGCACAACATACCCAAATCTTTGGGACACAATGAAAGCAGTGCTAAGAGGAAAACTCATAGCCCTGAGTGCCTCCAAAAAGAAAATGGAGAGAGCATACACTAGCAACTTAATGACACACCTGAAAGCCCTGGAGCAAAAAGAAGTGAATCCACCCAGGAGGAGTATAAGGCAGGAAATCATCAAACTCAGGGCTGAAATAAATCAAGTAGAAACTAAGAGAACCATACAAAGAATCAACAAAACCAGGAGCTGGTTCTTTGAGAAAATCAACAAGATAGATAAACCCTTAGCCAGACTAACCAAAGGGCACAGAGACAGTATCCAGATTAACAAAATTAGAAATGAAACGGGAGATATAACAACATAAACTGAGGAAATTAAAAAAAACATCAGATCATACTACCAAAGCCTATACTCAACACAACTGGAGAATCTGGAGGAAATGGACAATTTCCTAGACAGATACCAAACACCAAAATTAAATTAGGATCAAATAGATCATCCAAACAGTCCTATAACCCCTATAGAAATAAAAGGGCTCATAGAAAGTCTCCCAACCAAAATAAAAGCACGGGACCAGATGGCTTCAGTGCAGAATTCTATCAGACCTTCAAAGAAGACCTAACACCAATATTCTTCAAGCTGATCCACAAAATAGAAACAGAAGGAACATTACCCAACTCATTCTACAAAGCTACAGTTACACTGATACCAAAACCACACAAAGATCCAACAAAGAAAGAACTTCAGGCCAATTTCCCTTATGAATATCGATGCAAAAATACTCAATAAAATTCTTGCCAACTGAATCTAAGAACACATCAAAACAATCATCCACCAGGATCAAGTGGGCTTCATCCCAGGGATGCAGGGATGTTTCAATATACGGAAATCCATCAATGCAATCCACTACATAAACAAACTCAAAGAGGCCTTGCAGTTTTATTAGATCCCATTTGTTGATTCTTGTTCTTAGAGCATAAGCCATTGGTGTTCTATTCAGGAAAATTTCCCCTGTGCCCATGTGTTCAAGATTCTTCTCCACTTTCTCCTCTATATGCATCAGTGTGTCTGGTTTTATGTGTAGGTCCTTGATCCACTTGGACTTGAGCTTTGTACAAGGAGCTAACGATGTTTTCTTGGATTTGGTTGGCAAGAATTTTATTGAATATTTTTGCATCAACATTCATAAGGGAAATTGTTCTGAAGTTCTGTTCTCTTTCTTTGTAGGATCTTTGTGTGGTTTTGGTATCAGTGTAACTGGGCTTCATAGAACGAGTTTGGTAGTGTTCTTTCTGTTTCTATTTTGTGGAATAGTTTGAAGAGAATTGGTGTTAGGCCTTCTTTAAAGGTTTGATAGAATTCTGCACTAAAACCGTCTGGTCCTGTGCTTTTATTGGTTGGAAGACTTTTAATGACTTTAGGAATTTCTTTAGGAATTATAGAACTGTTTAGATAAGCTATTTGATCCTGATTTAATTTTGGTATTTGGTATCTGTCTAGGAAATTGTCCATTTCCTCCAGATTTTCCAGTTGTGTTGAGTATAGGATTTTGTAGTAGGACCTGATGATTTTTTAAAAAATTTCCTCAGTTTCTGTTGTCATATATCCCTTTTCATTTCTAAGTTTGTTAATTTGGATATTGTCTCTGTTCCCTCTGGTTAGTCTGGCTAAGTGTTTATCTATCTTGTTGATTTTCTCAAAGAACCTGCTCCTGTCCTTCATAGAGTTAGGAAGAGCAATTCTCAAATTCATGTGGAATGACAAAAATCCCAGGATAGCTAAAACTATTTTCAGTAGTAAAAGAACTTCTGGGGGAATCAGTATCCTGGACCTCAAGCAGTACTATAGAACAATAGTGTTAAAAGCTGCGTGGTGTTGGTACAGTCACAGACAGGTTGATCAATGGAATAGAATTGAAGATACAGAAATGAACCTATACACTTATGGTCACATGATCTTTGACAAAGGAGCTAAAACCATCCATTGGGAAAAAGATAGCGTTTTCAAAGATAGTGCTGGTTCAACTGGAGGTCAGCATGCAGAAGAATGCAAATCAATCCATTCTTATATCCTTGTACTAAGCTCAACTCTAAATGGATCAAGGACCTCCACATAAAACCAGACACACTGAAACTACTAGAAAAGAAACTGGGGAAGAGCATCAAGCACATGGGCACAGGGGAAAATATCCTGAACAGACCACCAATAGCTTATGCTCTAAGATCAAGAATTCACTAATGTGACTTCATAAAATTACAAAGTTTCTGTAAGGCAAAGGACACTGTCTAAAGGACAAAATGGCAACCAACAAATTGGGAAAAGATCTTCACTAACCCTCCATCCGACAGAGGGCTTATATCCAATATATATAAAGAACTCAGGAAGTTAGACTCCAGAGAGCCAAATAACCCTATTAAAAATGGGGTACAGAGCTAAACAAAGAATTTTCACCTGAAGAATTTTGAATGGCTGAGAAGCACCTTAAGAAATTTTCAACATCATTAGTCATTAGAGAAATGCAAATCAAAACAACCCTGAGATTTCACCTCACACCAGTCAGAATGGCTAAGATTAAAATCTCCTGTGTTTCTTTAAGGCATTTTTGTGTTTCTTCTTTAAGGGCTTCTGTCTGTTGACCCATGTTCTCCAGTATTTTTTTAAGGGAGTTATGTATATCCTTCTTGAAGTCCTCTATCATCATCATCATGAGATGTGGTTTTAAATTCAACTCTTGCTTTTCCAATGTGATGGGGTATCCAGGATTTGCTATTGTGGGAGAACTGGGTTCTGATGGTGCCACGTTAACTTGGTTTCTGTTGGTAGTGATCTTGCATTTGCCTTTGGCCATCTAGTTATCTCTGGTGGTAGCTGGTCTTGCTGTCTCTGTGTCTTCTCGGTCCTGCCTGTGTATCTGTACTCCTGGGATTCCTGTTCTCTCAAATGCTCTGCATACAGCTTGTTCTCCGGGAAGTATCAGGAGATGGGATCTTCTCTGTGGCAGATCTGGCAAGGGTCAAATGCCCTGCATACTGCTGGTTCTTGAATGCCCTGCGTACTGATGATTCTCTAGAAAGTATCAGGAGTTGGAGCCATCCCTTTGGCACCACTGGCAGGGGGTCTACCACAGCAGAAGGAAAGGGGCAGGTGATGGTGGAGGAGCCCTACTCTTTATTTTATGAATTTTAATCAATTTTTTTCTGCATGTTATCTAGCAGTTAGCTAGGGCTAGCAACATGTTTGAATGACAGGTTGTATCTAAAATTTAGCTTTTCCATATCACTCCAGGTGGTCTGTAAGCTTAAAGGAAACTAAATAAACTAATTTAAGGAGGAAGAAAAAGAATCTCACTGTATAAGACTGAGCTGGTCAAGATACAGTGAGAATTGTACAGGCTTTTCTGTGAAGGTTGCTTGGCCTAGGACTTGGTGAACTTGGCTTTCATTTGGGTTCCACAGCTAAATACTATATGGTTTTAGCCATTTTTACTGCTTAATTCTGGAATATTTAAGATCTGATTTCCAAAGCTTCTTTCTCCCTTAAAATGTTGACTCTGCAAGTTTAAGTTGTGAAGAAGAGTAGATGAAGTGTGTAACATTTCCTTTTCTTTTGAGAGAGAACAGTTTCATTTCTTTTGAGGCTAGTACTAGGGGAATGGGCATCATCTAATGGATGGAGAAGGGATGCAATGGTTTATTTAAACATTATCAATGACCTGCAGGTTGGCCTGAGGGAAATTAAGTCCTATAAGCTTCAGCTCTGTTATGGCTCCCAGGGCAAATTTTCCTCACACCACAGAGGTTGTTTCCAAAGGATGACATTTTCTTGAAAGGATGAGAGCTATAAGGGCTTTATGATGAGTTACTATTAAGAATTTCTACAAAATGGCTCCAAACTGTACTTATCATAATCTAAGAAAGTTAACATAATACTTATTTTCCATAGAGCATCCCAGACTATAATGGTGGACAGTGCTCTGAATTGATAATTTTGGATAGAAAGAAACATCTAAAAATCACCCAGCTTTGAGCTCTTCTGATCTTTTAACAGTCCTTCTACTTTGTGCTTTACACATAGGATAAGGACTAACATTTGTTCTGTAAGCTTCTTACCCAATTCTTCTGCACATAATCTGTCTTCAGCAACATGGTTTGCAACTATGAGCAGCTGATTCATGGGTGATGCCTCTTTTGAGTCAGCCGTACCACATACCTGCTACTTTGGCATTGAAGAACTGGAGTCTTAGCTGCCATTGTCATATTGACCTGTGCCAAGTCATGCACTTGACTGTTAGCAACACTGACTTCATAGTTGTAAGCCACAATATTTTGAGACTGATAAAAGTCATATTCTAAATTAAGAAATCACTAAACTTCATTGGATAATAATTTAGATACAGGTTTTTACATTTTAAAATTCCTTCTCCTTCTCCTCTTCTTCCTCCTCCTTATATCATCATCATCATCATCATCATCATCATCATCATCATCATCATCATCATTGTTTTGTGTGCATATATGTGTGTATGGATTCCAAAGGAACAGCTTTCGGGTGTTGTTTCTCCTTTCACATTTCAGGTTCCTGGGATCAAATCCAGGTTGTGAGGCCTGGAAGCAAGTTCTTTCAGCTAATGAGCTATCTTGCCAGCCCAATTTAATTGTATCTTAAAAACACTCTATGTCTTTCCATGGGCTTCTGACATGTACATATGTGTTTCTTTCACTAAGGATGTCATGAGAATACTAATGAAGGGGATGAGACTGTTGTCACAGTCTGACCTCTTTCCTATTATGCAAGTTCTGTTGGTTTCTGTGGATGGGAAGAGAACAGTCTTGATTAGGGGCTCAGTGGATGTTCCCTCCACTGCATGAGGATCTGTGTCATATCAGGAAACATCCTTTAGAGCCAACCTCTTTGTCACAGGATCCTCTTGAAAGAATTTAAACAGCAAATGCCTGCAGAGACTGTGCCAAGTGCCTCCTGTCATGGCGAGTGGTTGGGGGGGGGGGGGGAGGCTACCAGAGATTCATGTCTACCATCTTTGCCTTGTTCTAGTGAGTGAAAAGAATTAATTGTTCCCAAGGAGATAGTGATGACACCATATTGACCGCAGAATCTGTGTAGTATAGGGTTTAGAGTCCACTGATAGGTATCCATGCTGATAGGTGATTGCACTGATAAGTAGGTTTCTATGCTGGGTTATGAATGTCATGATGACCCTACACTAAAGAACCAGGAGATGATATGTGCAGCAGCAGATAACTTCAGCATGGTTAATATGGACATGTTCATACCTGTTGGTGTGTACATGTGCATACATGTGTGTGTATGTGCATGTATGGGCATGTGTGTTTATATATATGTGTGGGCATGTGTGTGTATTTACATGGTCTACCTAGATATATCTACATATCTGTTGCCCAAGTATCCCCTTAGGCTTTTTCAGATTCCCTATAATGAGAAAGAAATAGAAGAAAAGGACATGTTGACACACAAGGCTTCTCTGGTTCTCTACCTCTAACTCTCAACCCTCAACCCCCTCTGCTGCTCATGTAGGGAGCTGAAAAAGGAAGCCTGAGACTGCTTGTGTCAGAAATGTCCGTGGCTTAAGAAGAAGATAATAATGAATGGCCATTCTGTTGGACAGCAAGGGAAAGCACTATTTCCTGAAGGCATGAAGGATGATGGGGAAGACAAAGATGACGGAGAAAGGAATGCTCTTTCCCCATTCATTTAGGCTGATTTTCGGAGCAGAGGAAACAATTGCAAAGAGACAGAAATGAGGCATCTGAAACCTGAAATGTCAAAAGGCAGAGAGGCTTCTGCTTGAGCCCTCCTATATGAGGCTGTACTCAAGGTTGGGCTGAAGTGACTATGCTAGGTTCCACCTGTCACTGAGGGGCTGTCTTCAGTCTTTGTGTCACATTTACTGTATGAAAAGAATTCATCATTCTCAAGGAAATAGAATATCACTGTCATAATTACCATCAGGTAGAGTAGGTTACATGAGTTGGGTGAATGACTGAACTTAATTTTAGAGGGAGACATGTGGGAACTGGGGAAGAAAAAAAGACAAGTGTTTGTCAGAGCCATGGATCTCGCATCTGTGTGAGCAGCAGCATATAGACACATGCCAGAAGTTTAATGTATATGCACAACATAGATCATGCTTAGCATTTGAACATTGTTTCAGTTTATAGTGTTGAATTTGTCTCATTCAAATTGAATTTTTATTTCAATTTGAATTTTATTTCAATTTTCCATGTTTATCAAATTGAAACAGATTTCATTCCATTATCATCCATCAGGGGACTGTATTTGACATTTTTCTTGCTGGAAAATGATCAATCCCTTGATAGTAGAGTGAGAAAAAGAATGACCTTCTCCAGGGAGGGCAGAGAAAACACTCCTTGAACCTGAGCACAGGGCCTCGTTCTTTTAGACTGAGCTCCTGGCCACAAGCTTGACTTTTCTTCTTGTATATTCTTTTTGAACATCAAATGGGGGTTGTTACCCTACTTGTAGCACCGAGAAGAAAGCCTGAAGGAAGAATACAGGGAGGCCAGGGAAGGAAAGCGATACCATATATCTTTTTGTGTGTGGTTTAATAATGAAAGATCTAGTTATTTGTGCAGGGGACCCTTGGACAAGACACTGGTTAAATTCAGGCAAAGTCCCTAGAGTACAAAATCACGTGAATTCTCATTTAAAACAGAGAATAAATTTACTTATTTTATGGATTAGGAAATTGCAGTTCAGACTAGAAATCTCTCAGCTGTGGTGGAGAAGAAAAATCTAAGAACTATTGTGGAAAAATGACAGCATTATACTCTTTGTTTTGAGCTGAAAGAGAAAACTAATGTTTTAAACATATGCAGTGCAGAAAAACGTGGTATTTTAAAGTGAATCACTGCATGATTTAATCATTGCTAATCTAGAACAAAATAAATTCTGAAAGGCTCCCTGCTGCTGAGTCTGCTTAGTTTAGGATTTACTACCTTTTATTATCCTTAGAGAGTAGGAAGTCTGAATAAATTACCTTTAGTTTCAAGGCCACCATTTTCTGGCATGTTCTGCTTCCTTTTAATTGCTCTTGGAAGAAAGATAAATAAGTTATTTGGATGCTTTATGTTGCATGGCACACGTTCTTTTCAGAGAAGTGAGGTGCCGTGTGGCATTGCACTATGTGTCTTTAAATTTGGGTGGGTTTGATGTACATACGTGATATTTCGAGAATGCGTGGTCAATAAACATCACTCCCTAACTGATCTTCACATTTAAGAAGTTCAGAAGAAGTTCAGGGATTTGCATTTTTGGTTAAATCCCTGTCATGATGCAATGGGAGTGGGGTTTTATGTGAGCAGTGATAGAGATTCACACGGGAGTCGTCTGCTGCAGAGGCATGCTTTCTGGGCTGTAGGAGAGTACTGGGGAGCCACAATCTGGATCTGTGGCTCTCACAGGACATTGCACAAAAGCTTCCCTCAGTATTAGTGTGCAATTCCTGTTCATCTACATATGTCCCTGTGTGTGGCACATCAGCTGTCAGTGACAGGAATGTTAAGAAGAGCATTAGTTGTCAAACCCTTTCTGAGGTAAGGTCTGGCTGGGGTAAGGAGGGTGTAGAAGGGTCCAGCTCTTACAGCATGCCACTAATTAGCAGTCAGCACTGGCCCACTTGGGTGACTGTGGTATTGTAGGAACAGAATTAGTGCAATCCTGCAGACATAACTAGAGCCTGGCTGCTTATTCATTTTGTCATGAGAATGAATTAACATAGAATGAATTCTCACTTCTAAGCCTTAGCACTGTGGCAGGCTGTATTCTGAGGATTGGAGGCTGCAGGAGATAGGTAAACATTTATGTGGGGTTCTTATGCAAATCTTACAGGCTGGCTCAGAGAGCCATTGGGGTGGTGCCAATGGCTCAAGAGGTAGGGCCCAAGCATCCAGTTCTGGTGTGCCTGATTCTATCCGATGATGACATATTCACTACTCCTTGGCTTTCTTTATTTTATCACAGCATCACTTGGCTTCTTTCAGCAAAACAAAGCAGGGGTCATGTCCAGTTTGCTTCTGGTGCTTAGTTCCTATCCCTGTGCTGGGCTCTCAGTCAAGTTCATCAAAACCATGAAGTGCTTATCTGAGTGCAATCATCTCTCAGAACAAGATCAAGGCCTGACAGAGGAGGTAGGGCTTCTGCATGTCCCAGCTGGGGCTTTCCCAACTAGCATTGGCCTCATGAGTGTACCATGAGCTCAGTCTTGAACCCCATGACCTCTCCTGTGGAGACAGCTCCAAGGATGATGGGGTGGAAAAGCAGGTTACCCATCTTACCATTGCTGAGCTTCAAAACAACTACTCTTTCTACTTAGGATAATTATGCCTGGATTATCTATTTCTACTTAAAAATTATATTGCAGTTAAGCCACAATATGAAATCTATGCTTTTGCTAAAAGTTTTTTTATTATTTATTTACTTATTGATTAGTTCTTTGAGAATTTTAGATAATGTGTTTTGATCATATTTGTCCTGTGCCTAACCAATGCTAGATCTTCTCCATCTACCCAACTTTGTGACACTTTAAATTTTTCATCTAGTAAGTCCTGTTTGAGCTTTCTATATGTTCTATGGATGTGTGGCCTTGTAATGGAGCATGGGTGGCTTATCAAGGGAAACATTCTTGTTTTTAATTACTTTTAATTTTTTATAATCCAATCATTGCCCTCTTCCAGGTTGGTCTGTCCCACAGTTCCTCATCCTATTTCTCCTCCCCCGTCTTCAGGTGGATGTCCCTCCTGTCCCACTTCTCTACTCCCTAGGGCCTCAAGTCTCTTGAGGGTTAGGTAAGTCTTCTCCTACTGAGGTCAGACGAGGCAATCCTCTGCTCTATATGTGTTGGGGGCCTCAGACTAGCTCATGTATGCTTCCTGGTTGGTGGCTCAGTTTCTGGGAGTTCCCAGGAGTCTAGGTTCTTTGAGACTGCTGGTCTTCCTTTGGGGCCACCCTCCTCAGCTTCTTCTAGCCTTTCCCTAATTGTTTTCTTCTCCCTCCCAAGTAAAGTGTGATTGAAGCATCCTCACTTGGCAAGGACAACATTCTCATAGGAAAGTGATTTTCCATCTCCCAGGAGCTTGATTAGTGGCCAGTAGCCTCATGTCTGCTTTATGTCCACTCCTTTCCATGTTGAGATTTGATTTGGCTTGAGTTTGCACAGGACTTGAGTATTCTGACTGCCACAACCTCTGTGAATCCATATGTGCCACTGCCCTGCTATATCTTGAGGACACTGTTTTGCTCTATCCATCTACTGAAAATGAGTCTCACAGTCATTCTGCTCCCCTCTTCCATTACGATTTTTTTTAATTTATTGATATATTTATTTACATTTCAAATGATTTCCCCTTTTCTGGACCTCCACTTCCCGAAAGTCCCATCAGTCCCCTTCCCTCCCCCTGTTTTCCCACCCAACCCTTCCCACTTCGCTGTTCTGATTTTGCTCTATACTGCTCCACTGAGTCTTTCCAGAACAAGGGGCCACTCCTCTGTTCTTCTTGTACCTCATTTGATGTGTGGATTATGTTTTGGGTATTCCAGTTTTCTAGGTTAATAACCACTTATTAGTGAGTGCATACCATGATTCACCTTTTGAGTCTGGGTTACCTCACTTAGTATGATGTTCTCTAGCTCCATCCATTTGCCTAAGAATTTCATGAATTCATGGTTTCTAATGGCTGAATAGTACTCCATTGTGTATATATACCACATTTTTTGCATCCACTATTCTGTTGAGGGATACCTGGGTTCTTTCCAGCTTCTGGCAATTATGAATAGGGCTGCTATGAACATAGTAGAGCATGTATCCTTATTACATGGTGGGAAATCCTCTGGGTATATGCCCAGGAGTGGTATAGCAGGATCTTCTGGAAGTGAGGTGCCCAGTTTTCGGAGGAACCGCCAGACTGATTTCCAGAGTGGTTGTACCAATTTGCAACCCCACCAGCAGTGGAGGAGTGTTCCTCTTTCTCCGCACCCTCTCCAACACCTGCTGTCTCCTGAATTTTTAATCTTAGCCATTCTGACTGGTGTAAGATGAAATCTCAGGGTTGTTTTGATTTGCATTTCACTAATGACTAATGAAGTTGAGCATTTTTTAAGATGTTCTCCGCCATCTGAAGTTCTTCAGGTGAGAATTCTTTGTTTAACTCTGTACCCCATTTTTTAATAGGGTTGTTTGGTTTTCTGGAGTCTAACTTCTTGAGTTCTTTATATATATTGGATATTAGCCCTCTCTCTGATGTAGGATTGGTGAAGATCTTTTCCCAATTTGTTGGTTGCCGATTTGTCCTTTTTATGGTGTCCTTTGCCTTACAGAAACTTTGTAATTTTATGAGGTCCCATTTGTCAATTCTTGATCTTACAGCATATGCTATTGGTGTTCTGTTCAGAAACTTTCTCCCTGTACCGATGTCCTCAAGGGTCTTCCCCAGTTTCTTTTCTATTAGCTTCAGAGTGTCTGGCTTTATGTGGAGGTCCTTGATCCATTTGGATTTGAGCTTAGTACAAGGAGACAAGGATGGATCAATTTGCATTCTTCTGCATGCTGACCTCCAGTTGAACCAGCACCATTTGTTGAAAAGGCTATCTTTTTTCCATTGGATGTTTTCAGCCTCTTTGTCGAGGATCAAGTGGCCATAGGTACGTGGGTTCATTTCTGGATCTTCGATCCTGTTCCATTGATCTTCCTGCCTGTCACTGTACCAATACCATGCAGTTTTTTAACACTATTGCTCTGTAGTATTGCTTGAGGTCAGGGATACTGATTCCCCCAGAATTTCTTTTGTTGCTGAGAATAGTTTTAGCTATCCTGGGTTTCTTGTTATTCCAGATGAATTTGAGAATTGCTCTTTCTAACTCTGTGAAGAATTGAGTTGGGATTTTGATGGGTGTTGCATTGAATCTGTATATTGCTTTTGGCAAAATGGCCATTTAACTATATTGATCCTGCCGATCCATGAGCATGGGAGGTTTTCCCATTTTTTGAGGTCTTCTTCCATTTCCTTCTTCAGAGTCTTGAAGTTCTTGTCATACAGATCTTTCACATGTTTGGTAAGAGTCACCCCAAGGTACTTTATATTGTTTCTGGCTATTGTGAAGGGGGTCATTTCCCTAATCTTTCTCTCAGCCTGCTTATCCTTTGAGTATAGGAAGGCCATTGATTTGCTTGAGTTGATTTTATAACCTGCTACGTTGCTGAAGTTGTTTATCAGCTGTAGGAGTTCTCTAGTGGAGTTTTTTGGGTCACTTAGGTAGACTATCATGTCATCTGCAAATAATGATAGTTTGACTTCTTCCTTTCCAATTTGTATCCCTTTGACCTCCTTATGTTGTCTAATTGCCCAAGCTAGTACCTCAAGTACAATATTGAAAAGATAAGGAGAAAGAGGGCAGCCCCGTCTAGTCCCTGATTTTAGTGGGATTACTTCAAGTTTCTCTCTATTTAGTTTGATGCTGGCTACCAGTTTGCTGTATATTGCTTTAACGATGTTTAGGTATGGGCCTTGAATTCCTTTTCTTTCCAAGACTTTAAGCATGAAAGGATGCTGAATTTTTTCAAATGCCTTTTCAACATCCAATGAAAAGACCATGTGGTTTTTTTCTTTGAGTTTGTTTATGTAGTGGATTGCATTGATGGATTTCCGTATATTGAACCAACCCTGCATCCCTGGGATAAAGTCTACTTGATCATGATGGATGATCGTTTTGATGTGTTCTTGGATTCGGTTGGCAAGGATTTTATTAAGTATTTTTGCATCGATGCTCATAAGGGAAATTGGTCTGAAGTTCTCTTTCTTTGTTGGATCTTTGTGTGGTTTTGGTATCAGCGTAATTGTGGCTTCGTAGAAGGAATTGGGTAGGGTTCCTTCTGTTTCTATTTTGTGGAATAGTTTGAAGAGTATTGGTGTTAGGTCTTCTTTGAAGGTCTGATCGAATTCTGCACCGAAACCCTCAGGTCCTGTGCTTTTTTTGGTTGGAAGACTTTCTATGACCCCTTCTATTTCTTTAGGGGTTATGGGACTGTTTAGATGATCTATTTGGTCCTGATTTAATTTTGGTATTTGGTATCTTTCTAGGAAATTGTCCATTTCCTTCAGATTCTCCAGTTGTGTTGAGTATAGCCTTTTGTAGTAGGATCTGATGATTTTTTTGCATTTCCTCAGTTTCTGTTGTAATATCTCCCTTTTCATTTCTAATTTTGTTAATTTGGATACTTTCTCTGTGCCCTTTGGTCAGTCTGGCTAAGGGTTTATCTATCTTGTTGATTTTCTCAAAGAACCAGCTCCTGGACTCGTTGATTCTTTGTATGGTTCTCTTTGTTTCCACTTGATTGATTTCAGCCCTGAGTTTGATGATTTCCTGTCTTCTACTCCTCCTGGGTGAAATAGCTTCTTTTTGTTCCAGGGCTTTCAGGTGTGTCACTAAGCTGCTAGTATATGCTCTCTCCATTTTCTTTTTGGAGGCACTCAGGGCTATGAGTTTTCCTCTTAGCACTGCTTTCATTGTGTCCCAAAGATTTGGGTATGTTGTGCCTTCATTTTCATTAAATTCTAAAAAGTCTCTGATTTCTTTCTTTATTTCTTCTTTGGCCAAGGTGTCATTGAGTAGAGTATTGTTCAGCCTCCTTGTGTATGTGGGCTTTCTATTGTTTTTGTTGCTATTGAAAACCACTCTTACACCATAGTGATCTGATAGGAGGCATGGGATTAGTTAGATCTTCTTGTATTTGTTGAGGTCTGTCTTGTGACCAATTATATGATCGATTTTGGAGACGGTACCATGAGGTGCTGAGAAAAAGGTATATTCTTTTGCTTTAGGGTGAAATGTTCTATAAATATCAGTCAAATCTAATTGGTCCAAAGCTTCAATTAGTTTTACTGTGTCCCTGTTTAGTTTCTGTTTTCCTGATTGGTCCATTGAGGAGAGTGGAGTGTTGAAGTCCCCCACAATTATTGTGTTATGTGCAATGTGTGCTTTGAGCTTCAGTAAAGTTTCTTTTACGAATGAGGGTGCCCTTGCATTTGGCGCATAGATGTTCAGAATTGAAAGTTCTTCTTGGTGGATTTTTCCTTTGACCAGCAAGAAGTGTCCCTCAGTGTCTCTTTTGATAACTTTAGGTTGAAAGTCAATTTTATCTGATATGAGAATGGCTACTCCGGCTCGTTTCCCGAGACCATTGGCTTGTAAAATTGTCTTCCAGCCTTTTACTCTAAGGTAGTTTTTGTCTTTGACATTTAGGTGTGTTTCCTGTATGCAGCAAAATGTAGGGTCCTGTTTCCTTATTCAGTCTGTTAGTCTATGTCTTTTTATTGGGGGAATTGAGTCCATTGATGTTAAGGGATATTAAGGAATAGAGATTATTACTTCCTGTCATTTGTGATGTTATTTTTATATTTGAGTGATTATCTTCTTTTGGGTTTGATGAAGGAAGGTTACTATCTTACTTTTTCCAGGGTGTAGTTTCCCTCCTTGTATTGGAGTTTTCCTTGTATTATTCTTTGTAGAGCTGGGTTTGTGGAAAGATATTGTGTAAATTTGGTTTTGTCATGGAATGTCTTGGTTTCTCCATCTATTTTGATTGAGAGTTTTGCTGGGTATAGTAGTCTTGGCTGACATTTGTGTTCTCTTAGAGTCTGCATGAGATCTGCCCAGGATCTTCTAGCTTTCATGGTGTCTGGTGAGAAGTCTGGTGTGATTCTGATAGGTCTTCCTTTATATGTTGATTGCCCTTTTTCTCTTACTGCCTTTAATATTCTTTCTTTGTTTAGTGCATTTGGGGTTTTGAATATTATGTGGCGAGAGGTATTTCTGCTCAGATCCAGTCTCTTTGGAGTTCTATAGGCTTCTTGTATATTCATAGGTATCTCTCTCTTTAAGTTGGGAACGTTTTCTTCCATAATTTTGTTAAAGATATTTGCTGATCATTTATTTCAGTTGTAAATCTTCACTCTCATCTATACCTATAATCCTTTGGTTTGGTCTTCTCATTGTATCCTGGATTTCTTGGATGTTCTGGGATACAAGCTTTTTGCATTTTGCATTTTCTTTGACTGTTGAGTCAATGGTTTCTGTGGTATCTTCGGCATCTGAAATTCTTTCTTCCATCTCTTGTATTCTGTTGTTGATATTTGCATCTATGGCCCCTGATTTCTTCTCAACGTTTTCTTTCTCCAAAGTTGTCTCCCTTTGTGATTTCTTAGTTGTTTCTACTTCTGTTTTTAGATCCAGCATGGTTTTGCTCAGTTCCATCATTTGTTTGTTTGTGTTTTCCTGTAATTCTATAAGAGATTTTTGTGTTTCCTCTTTCATGACTTCTGGCTCTTGACTCAAGTTTTTCTGCATTTCTTTAAGTTTTTTTGCATTTCTTCTTTATTGGCTTCTATCTCTTGAGCCTTATTCTCCTGCATTTCTTTAAGTGATTTTTCTGTTTCCATTATACGGGTTTCTAGCTTATTCATGTTCCCCTGTATTTCTTTAAGAGATTCATTTATGTCCTTTTTGTGTTCTTCTAGAAGCATCATGATCAGTGATTTTAAATCCAAATCTTGTTTCTCTGGTGTGTTGGCATAACCAGGACTTGCTGATGTTGGAGAGTTTGGTTCAGATGCTGCCATATTGCCTAGATTTCTGTTAGTAGCATTCCTGCATTTGCCCTTTGCCATCTTGTTCTCTGGAGTTAGTTGGTCTTGTCCCTGGCTGGTGTTTAGGCCTCCTGAGGGGCTCTGGGGCTATTACTGCAACACTATATGGCTGGGTTTCCCCTGTAGCAGATTGCTGATGTGCTGTCCTCCTCTTGGGTGCCCTTGCAGTTCTTGTTTGCTTTGCCCCAGATTGTGTCTGTGAACCAGATGGAGCCCATTTGCACCTTTAGGGAGTGCTGATGGTGTATGCTGCCGGGACCTTTTCTGCGTGCTGATCACTCTGCTGGGCAGCTGATCTCCCAACCGGGTTGGTGCACACAAGGCTAGCCTGGCTGCTCAGGCCCTGGGTCCAGGTAAAAGCCTGGGAGGCCAAGGTCTGAGCAAAGTTCCCCTTGGGCTATGACTGTTAATTGGGTCTGTCAGGTGGCCAGGATGGCGGGCGTGTGTCCCTGAAAGTGCTGGGAGAGTCTGCTGGGCTAACAACCTCCTGGGCAGGTTGACACACAGATGGCCCATCAAGCCGCCCAGTTCTTGGGGTCAGTCCTGGGCCTGTTGGGGCCTAGACCACCACTTTGTTAGCCTCAGGCTATGCCTGTTAGCCGGCTTTGCCTGCTAGAGCTCTCTGGCGTCCTGTAGGCAAAATGGCGGCGTGTGCGCCGGCCCAGGCAAAAAAACCCTCCTGGCTGGGTTGGCACCCTGATGCCCCCCCCCCCCCAACAGCCTAGGGCCTGGGTGCAGGCCAACGCCCGTCGGGCTTAGACCCCCGCGATGTTGGCCTCGGGTTATGCTTGTGTACCTCAGTCTGTCTGATCTCTCTGGAGTCCAAAACCAAGATGGAAGTGAGTCTCTCCTGACTGGCGGGAGGCAGAGTTCTGAAGCGGCTTCTGTGCGGTGAAAGGCACCGTAAACCTGCAGCTGCTTGCAGCCCGGCTGGCCAGCAAAGGTCAGTGGTCATGGGCGCAGGGCCTAACTGGACCCTGTGTCGCCTTGGTTCTACTGCTGATGGCCCTTCAGCTGGACCAGCCACTGCTGCACTCTCCATTATGATTTAAGTCTCTGTCTTTTAACAAAACCCCCCAGTATATATGCAGTAGTTGATTGTCTTGTGTATAACTGATCCATTGAACCCTTTCTACAAAACAAGGCAGTGATCAAAGGAATACCCAGGCTTAGCGTGGACTCTAGCAATAAGGGAGGGGGAAGAAGGGAATGTCTTAACTTGGAACTCAAGCTTCTTTTAGATGAAATCACTGTGTTCTTCTCATGGGCTTAGAACCTATAAGTAAAGTTTGGCATGGCAAAGGGCATGGAAGGACTTGGTATACTGGATCTTTGCAGAGTCAAGATGGTAGTTTCAGCCCTCTGCTTCCTCATAAATCTTCAGTGCTTCAGATGCACTCTTCTCTGAGACAGTGTGCCATCATAAATGACAGAGCTGATGTTGGTGGAACCCAGCTAGGTTCTTGAATGTCACCAGCATGTTATTTGAACCAAGCCCCTAAAAGATGGTGGGCTTCCCCTTGCATCTGGAATATAGCCTAGGAAACCCAAAATCCCCTTTGGCCAGAATTTGTTGTTAAGTTGTCGACATCCCTTAATTCAAACTAGCACAACTGGGCACTCTACAATTATCTTCCCACAAAGGCGGAGAGACTAATGTGTTCTGTTCACCATATAATGAATGCCTTGCAGAGGTGGTGGGTGGCAAGAGCTCAGAATATTTATGAAGCTTTTTGATTGACTCTTACATTTATTCTCAAGTGACAATTCCAGCTATGCATAAGACAGCCAGATAACTATTTAAGGTAACACCTTATTTTTGGAAATGTTATTTTTTTCTTCCTAAAAGGGTAAGAGACTTTATTGGCAGTTTCATTTTTCCCCCTTCCATTCCTAGAGAACTTTGTCAACACGATGATGACTTGACAGAGGAAACTTTCGATGGGGACTACAGAGTGCCATTGGATTTCAGAGCTGCATGAGATCATGGAGTAACCCCTTCTCATGACCACACTTGAACCCAAGGTGAAGTACAGACAGGAGACAGGTGAGTCAGTTCCTCTCAGGTTACTTTGGATGTACCTAATTGATGTACCTGGAAAACCATGGAACAGAGAAGATGCCTCTTCCCATGGGCCACTTGGATTCTTGCTGTGAATTTCCATTACTATTGAAGGAGATTCCTTCCTTGAGACACTGAACTGACCTGGATTTCCCTACCTGTTTTCCTGTACTTCCCAGGAATAACTGGAGAATGCTACAGGGATGTGGCATCCTGGGATAAGGAGAGGCTGGCCAGCAGGCTGATGTGTATTCTAGTATTTTCTAGAAACAGGATGCTGTTGATGCTTTAATTTTGCAGTCATATTATCTGGGGCATAAAATTTAGAGGGAATAGCTTTCTAGATTCATCCACTATGGAAACAGTAGAACATATGCAGAGCAAAATCATTCACCCTGGAAAACTCTTTTAAACCTGGGGGCCTGGCTGGCAAGGCTTCTGCTATTCCTGGCTATTGCCTGTTTGTAAGCAAAATGACCCTGTTGGATGTGGGGGGCGTTCTCTTTCACTAGACTCAGGCAAGTGATAACCAGGAGACATCAGGTTTGCTTCACACCTGCCTACTGTTTTCTTCTGTTTCCTCCTTCAGGGTATTTCAATGTGTATTAAATCCAGGCCTTATCAAACAGAGCCTAAAGATTTCTAGGGAATAGAGAAAATTCCTCCTGGTGTTAGCAGGACAGGTCTCACTGCTTGGGAAACACCCATGGAGGTTTTCAGAGGTTCACTGTTCAGAGGCAAGCAGCTTTCACTGTGTCCCTGAAAGGAATCTGGATACTTGTAGGCTGCCCCAACTAGGACAAGATGAGCAAACTCTGCTCATTTCAGTTCTGCAAGAAAGAAACTTTCATATTAAGAATTGGCCATCTGTCTGGTCTTGAGTAAGGCTGATGTGTTTTTGCAGCAGTTTATACAAGAGACATGTATTATCTCAGATGGGATTTCCCAGGGTAGTGTTTTTCCACCTTCCTAATGCTCTGATCTTTTACTACAGTTCCTCACATTGTGGTGACCCCAATTATAAAATGATTTCATTGCTACTTCATAACTGTAATTTCGGTACTTTTATGTAAGCATCTGATATACAGGATATTTAATATAGATCTCCCAAAGGAGGTGTGACCCACAGGTTGAGAACCAATGCCCTCAAGCTTCACTGGTGTCTGCTAGTCTTATTTCTTACTCTCCTCAAGGCAGCAGGGCTTATTTTCCATAAATGAAGCACTACCAGGAGAGCATACAGCTCCTACTTCTGGGTTATGAACAAGTCTACCATTGTGAACAATACTGGGGTCTGGTATCTGTGTTGGGCGATCTGAAGGAATCAGGAGGTTGCCATTCTCCTGCCATCAGTAGGAAGGAAGGACAGAAGAGCAGGCCCTTGCATTCCTGCAGCCACTCTGAACACTAATCTGTGGGATCCTTGCCATCATGCAACTTATTTGCTCCAATAATGTACTTTTCAAGCAGCTTCACCAGTCACCTTACAGAGTGCAGGATGAGGAAGTAGATGTTGACTGGTTTGCACTTGAAAATGTTAGATAACTTCCGGATTCCAGATTTAGAGTTCACTTTAGAAACTCTGGCCTCAATTCAAACAGATGAATCAGAGACATGAAGCTTTGGTCTTGGCATTGGTTTGCTTACCACCTAAGAATCCTTTCAAAGTTATCTTGCTTTTTCTAGAATTTAAATATAAATTAGAGTCTTAAAAATCCACATGGATATATTAGGAGCTACCAGGGAGGATATAAAATATAAAATGTTTCTTAGCTATTTCAATCAATCAATTAACCAGTCAATTAAACAATCAATTGATCTTTGTTGATAAAATACTATTTACTGGGATAAAATTGTAAGACAGATTTTCTTCCCACAAGAAGTCAGGAGGTATCCAGGAGGCACATAAAACGATATATAAATAGGGTAATTTCAGATGCTGAAGACTATGAGCTGGTCAGGGTTCTTTGTAGCACACTACATGGATTGGAAGTTTGACTATTTCAAGCAGGTAAGGAATTCTAGAGCAAATGAATACTATTATAGCATCATGTGGAAGCCTTGGTCATAAGTGAGGACAGGCAAGGTCCAGCCAGGTAGATCTCTACTGTAGAAATCATGCAGGTGCCTTCTCTGAGCATTGGCTGCTCCATCATCAACTCCAACCTTTGCCAGTCTCTGCATATTTATTTGAGAATGGCCCTTCCAGAGTTCAGGGAGGTGACAGTCAGGCTTAGATCACATCTAACATTCAATCTGGAGGTGGATATGTCTGGAAGGAACAATCCTTTCATCAGAGTGCTTGGAATGCAGGGCTGCTAGACTTGCCACTCAATAGATTGGGCAGCAATGGAGAAAGGCTTAGAGATTCACAGGGGCTTTTCCAAATGGACAGACAATACTGGAGCTGAGACCCAAAGGATGAGAAGCATGGATTGAACCTAAGGGAAGATAATTTGACTGAAATGTCCTAACAGAAGAGACTCTGCTAGAGAAAGAAGTGGCAAGAGAGAGGGGCCAGCTGGTGAGAGAATGAGTAAGTAGGATATAGAAAGAATGGATGGATCAAAACTCTATTTACACTTCAAATTCCAGCCATAGGATGGATGTTTGCTCTCTGTTATAGAAACCATTGTAGGTTTAGATGTTACTGTGTTTAAAAGGGAAACCCTACCTGAACAAGTTCTCACCCAATTATGCTTTTATTAAAGTTGATTAATTACTTTTGTTGTGTTTGTGAGTTCTGGTATAAACATGACACAGAAAATTTGTGGCCATCAGAGGACAACTTTTTTTGTAAGTCATTTCTCTTCTTCCACCTTTTTCTTTTCTGGGGCAGAGTCAGGGTCTCTCTTGTTTGTACTACTATGCACTGTACTCTAGGCTAGCTAGGCCACAAGCTTCTAGCTGATTCACATGTCTGTGTCTCCCATCATACTGTAGGAATACTAGGATTACAGATGTATACCATCACATCTGTAATTTTACATGGACTCCTGAGATCAAACTCAGGCTTGGTTGCCAAGTGGTTTTTACCTGCTGAGCCATCTCCTGAGCCCTGATCCAACTATGTCTTTGTTAGGTGACCACTGGTGCATACAGGGAACATGCCATTGAGGCTGTGCAGGAAGATCATGACAGGTAGAGCTGGCTGCAGCAAAGGAGATGAAAAGAAGTGGTCAGCTTGTGGGAGATAGAAATCCCATAGAAGTCGGGGGTGGGGCGGGGGCAGAGGGAGGTAGGAGATGTGATGATAACGAGCATAAAGAACATAGATGGCATAGTGGAGTGACAGTGTTGCATGGCAACCATCAGCTGGATGACAGCATAGCAGCATCACTGTGTGGAGAAGACTCGGTCAGCTCTGCTTGAGTATCCGTACTTTTTTATTTTAAGAAGAAAAGCTTATTAGGTAGATAGTTTGGAGCTTCAAAGTTGAGATCAGGTGACCACGGACAGAGTCCTGAAACATATTATTGGAATAAAAGAGGGATGACATCTCAGCTTTTTGTATAAGATTGTGTGCGAATCAGGCATGGTGATGTGGCTCTTTCGGAAACATAGTTGTCTGAAACATAGCAGAGAAGCCAAATGGGACTCAGTGCCACTGGATATGACAGATGGTGGCAGCAGAGGCTATATTTACAGATACATGGGGGTGGAGAATTGGGGCCAGATGTGTAGAAGTTTGTTTTAATGAAACAAGAGCTGTAGCCAGGTACCGATCCCCCAGTGCTGTTATAGACACAGGCTTCGTAATCTGTACTGCACACATTGAGTTCCTTTCACTAGAGCTATTTGGAATCCATGTCATTATATTATATTTCTTCAAATTCACAAGGATGACTGAGATTTTGTGATACCAACTTTTTAATGTGCCCTTCTGGATGTCTTTGACATGTGATGGTTGCCCACCCGGGGCAGCTCTGTGTCTGCTCCAGGTGGCAGCATTTCTTCGTGGAGGTGTTACAGTTTGCCAGTGTGAAGAATGGGCTGAGCACGCACTCATTGCTCTGCTTCCTGACTGTGAGAGCTGTAAAAGGTGCTGCTTGAAGCTCCAGCTGCCTTGATTTTCTCTCCATAATGGATTTTACGCTTCTACTGTGAGCTTAAATATGCCCTCTGTTCCTTAACTTTCTTTGTCATGGCATTTTATCACAACAACAAGAAAAGAAGTGAACACAGATGTTAATAGACAAAAAGCATCAAATTCTTCCATCCAGTTACTGATTAGCTCTGTGCGTTTTGTGGAGCTGTTTACTCATTTTAGAAGAATAGAGAGTTGATTAAAGGCAGAACAGACCAAACAGTTGTATTTGTAATGTCTTCTTGGTTCAGTGTCATGGAGGACCTGTAAGCCCTCCAGCAAGCCTTTACTTTTACAATCAGTCATGGCTGTATGCTGAGGTTCATCCACCTTGTAGACCTTATCTGTGGTTTACAACCTAAGAATGACCCTGTTCCATACTTACATAAAAAATTCTCTGCAATTTGACGGTGGAACACTGGAAGATATGGCCTTTTTTTTTTTTTTTTTTTTTTTTTTTTTTTTATCTCAATATAACTCATCAGACTCAGGGATTTCACAACCCAGTACTGTATTGAGTCCCTGAGGCACTAGCAGCAGTGTCTTTCTGGGTGTGTGTACACAGCCTCCTTTTCAGGGATCTCCTAGTTTACCAAACAAAGTCCTACAAGATAGAATCTCAGTGGTTTTTTTTTTTTTTTAATTTAGTTTTTGATTTTCCTTCCTTTATATCTTGGCAGACTTTAAGGGATTTTACACGTTTGTTGTGATCTCTGGGCCTGATATAGTTCCCATTTATTTGACTAGTTGGAAGGGTACAGCTCTGACTTATCTACCTTTGTTTCTTTATATCTTAGTTTTTGATGTAGTGAAGTAGGTATTCAACATAGTTTGCATTTAAAAATTAATTTAAAAGCGAATTTAGTGTATTAAATTCTAATTCTGGGTAATTGGTAACTTAGGGATTAAAGCCACTCCTTACTTAAAAAAGACTTCTTTATTTACATGTGTGTGGACACACATATGTGCATATACACATGTGTGCCACTGCACACATGTAGAAGGAAGAGAACAACTTGTGAGAGTCAGTTCTCTCTGCCCTATGGGTTCTGGAAATTCAGCACAGGTCAACAGGCTTGGCTGAGAGGCCCCTTTCTCCCTGAGCTATTTTTCTAGCCTCAGAGTGACTTTTTAAATATTCAGGATGGTTGATTTTAGAGTCTCCCTGATGTGAAATTAAATGAGTCTATTGTTCTTCAAAAGTTGGAAGTGCTCATTATAGTCATTGATATACAAAAGAACATGTCTGTTTTGTTTTTGTGTTAAATACTGTGAAAATAATTAATTTCAGCTTCCCTTCTTCTAAATATAGGTCTTAAAATCTGTGTGTCACTGGAGGTGTATTGAGGGGAAACATGGGCATTTTTAGTCCTAACAAAGCTTAGCCTGACCAAGAAGAAGGAGGAGAAGCAGGAGGAGGAGAAGGAGGAGGAAGATGAAGAAGAAGAGGAGGAGGAGGAAGAGGAGGAGGAGGAAGAAGAAGAAGAGGAAGAGGAAGCAGTAGCAGCAGCAGCAGCAGCAGTAGCAAGAATGGTTGCCCACAGGACAGTTTTCCAGATGGTGAATTGTCAAGAGGGATCTTGCTGTGTGAAGGATGTATTAAGAAAGGATACCTTTCTAATACCTACACAATGTCCACAGTTGTGAACTACATTTATTTTATGCAGTTTGGTGAAATATTGAAAGAATGAGACCTATTTGATGTACATATTGACAACTGCCATCTAGTGTGTTCAGGGAAGCACTAAAGGACTTTCATGTGAGAGGAGTAGGTTGTGATTAACTAGACTCACTGAGCCCAGAGCTCATCAATTTGGCAGGGTGGCTGACCAGTGAGCTTCAGGGACCTGCTTGTCCTTGTCCTCGTGGGGCTACAGGCACATGCCGCTGTGCCTGGCTTTTATGTGGATTCTGGGGGTCCTCATGTTGGGAAGTGGGCACTTTACCAACTGAGCCACCTCCAAAACATATCATTTTTATTATTGTTTAAGATTATTTTTGCAGCTCATACCAATAGAATTTTATTGCAGAGGGTTTTCAGATGCCAAGAAATAAGATAAATTTATTCACTTTGGTATTAAAGGAGTGAAATTTGACAGAAAGGCCATGCTCTCATATGTATCTCCACCATGATCAATGAGATGCCTGGCTTTTCCCTGTCTCTGTGGTTTTCTAATAGACTATGGCACCAGGAGGAATATTGGCTCTAGTATGTGCTCCTGCGATGAAGGAGAATAGCAGTGGACAGTGTATAATACAGATGAAGATGCTCACTCAGTTTCTTTTAAAATAACCTTTTGTCAGTGCTGGCCTCAATTAATTTCAGAAGGTTTTAAATATTTTTTTTATTACATTTGTGGTGTATGTGTGCGTTTGTGTGTGTGTCTATGTGTGTGTGTGTCTTTGTGTGTGTGTCTATGTGTGTGTGTGTGTGTGTGTGTAGTGTGCAAGTGCACACAAGTCACAGAGCATGTGAGGAGACCAAAGGAGAACTTGCAGGAGTCAGTTCTTGCCTTCTACTATATAAGTTCTGGAGATTGAACTTGAGTTCTTAGACTTTTTTTTAAATTGGTTATTTTATTTATTTACATTCAAATGTTATCCCCCTTCCCAGTTTCACCTCTGAAAGCCCCATATCCTATCCCCCCTGCTTCTATGAGAGTGCTCCCCCACCTGCTCTTCCACTCCTGCCTCACCTCCTAGCATTCCCCTATGCTGGGGCATTGAACCTTCACAGGATCAAGGGTCTCCCCTACCATTGGTGCCAGATAAGATCATCCTTTGCTACATATACAGCTGGAATCATGGGTCCCTCCATGTGTACTCTTTGGTTGGTGGTTTAGTCCCTGGGAGCTTGGGGACATCTGGTTGATTGATATTTTTGTTCTTCCTATGGGGTTGCCAACCCCTACAGCTTCTTCAGGCCTTCCCCTAACTCTTCCATTGGCATTCCTATGCTCAGTCCAATGGTTGTCTGTGAGCATCTGCAGCAAGCTCTTTTTTCTGCTGAGTCCTTCCACCAGTCCATGAAGTCTTTGTATTTAGAAGTCATTCCTCCTTCCCTCCCTGTCTCCTTCCTTCCATACTTCCTTCTCTCCCTCCTCCCTCCCTCTCTCCTCCCTCCCTTCTTTTCTTCTTTCTCTCCTTCCTTCCCTCTCTCTCCCTCCCTCCTTCATTTTATTTTCTTGAAGAAGAAAAATATAAGTCTTATTCTATGGGTAATTTCACTGGCAAGAAATTTCACTCTAATTTTTAATGTTATTAGAACCATTAGAATAACCCATGAGAGGAACACACAGAATATTCTAGAAAAATGCCAGAGAAAAGATAATGAAATCCGGAAAGCAATAAATAATCAGAGGTCAATAAAATTTGAGAGAGCATGTGTGGGGGTGGGGTGATAGAAAACAAAGGGAGTTCTATCTCCAAAGTTGTCTCCCTTTTATTTCTTTGTTGTTTCTACTTCCGTTTTTAGATCCTGGATGGTTTTGTTCTGTTCCTTCACTTGTTTGTTTGTGTTTTCCTGTAATTCTTTAAGGGATTTTTGTGTTTCCTCTTTAAGGGTTTCTACCTGTTGACCCATGTTCTCCTGTATTTCTTTAAGGGAGTTATTCATGTCCTTCTTGAAATCCTCTATCAGTATCATGAGAAGTGATTTTAAATCCAGATCTTGCTTTTCTTGTGTGTTGGGTATCTAGGACTTGCTGTTGTGTGAGAGCTTGGTTCAGATGGTGCCATGTTGCCTTGGTTTCTGTTGGTGATGTTCTTTCATTTGCCTTTAGCCATCTGGTTATCTCTCATGTTAACTGTTGTTGCTCTCTCTGATGTTGACTTTTCTGTCATGCAAGCCTGTGCGTATCTGTGCTCCTGGGATATCCATCCTCTCTGTGTACACATGTATGTAAGTACTCCTGGGAGATCTGATCTCTTGTGGTTGTTTTTAGATATGTAGCTCTGTGGCCCTGATCAGTTCTGGGTGCAGGCAAAAATCAGAAGACTCCTGTCCCAGGCTGCTCTTAGGCTCTTGTGTCCTCAGGGTTTCTGGCTGCTTCCTCTGAGCCACAGGGGTGGACCCACCTGTGCTGACTGTCCTCCCTGCACTCTTGAGTCGTTAGCTACCTCTGTGTGCCATGTGGATATGACATGCTGTGGCAGAGGATGATCCTAAGCCGGAGACAGAAACCAGAGGTCTTCAGCCTGAGGTTTCTGGAAGTGATCCTTTTGAGCTGTAGGGGTGGTTCTATCTGTGTTGTCAGAAACTATCCCCACTCCTGGATGGTTAACTGCTCCCTGCACCACTTGGATATGGTGCGCTGTGGCCTTCATGAATGTTTATGGGTGTGGTGCATGCATATGCGTGTAGGAGTTTGCTTGCCACTTTATGTGAAGGCCAGAGCAGGATGTCCATTGTCATTTTCTATTGTTTTCTGCCTTATTGCCCCAAGAAGGGGTCTTTTATAATCCAGAAACTTATTGTTTTGGCTAGGCTGGTTGACCAGCAAGCTCCTAGGATCTGTTCCTCCCTGCCTCTTCCCTAGTGCTGGAGGCATGAACAGTTGTGGAAGCTTCTCACATGGTTACTGGGGATTTGAACTCAGATTATCATGCTTGTAGAACAAGTGCTTTTACCCACTAAACCATCTCCTCAGCTCTTTGAATATTTTCTTGATTACATTCTTATTGCTATGCAAATATCCTGCATATTTGCTCAAAACTTTATGTAATTAATGAAAATGTGTAGCATATTCAAAGTGATACATTCTACTGACAGTGGATTAATAATAGCCTCATGAATTTCTAAAAAGAAAATTTATATAGTTTCATTGTATATCATATGTGTATTATAAATAATGTACTAATACAGACTCAGCCTTCTCATAAATTTGACATTAATAAAATTTTCAGCTTCTGTGGCTAGCAGCCAGAACACAAGAATGTAGTTAGAAGAATGAGAAAGGAATGTATAAATGCTGATAAAATTAATTATCTATTGGCTTATTAATTCATTCTCTCTCTCTCTCTCTCTCTCTCTCTCTCTCTCTCTCTCTCTCTCTTTCTGTGTGTGTGTGTGTGTATGTTAATTTCCATTAAGTTGTAGGCAAATCAAAGATCATTAACCAACTATAAAAATGCTGCAGTTTTAATTTTCCCTAATGATATAATTTGTATACAATTACATGCATCGATGGAGGTCAAGAATAATTGAGAACTTTGGGTGGTACCCTGTCAATGTGAACAATATATATTTCTTTATTCTGGTTAGTTGCCCCTTGTTTCTTTCAGACCAACTCTGTCCATCTGAAGGGAACTGAAGTTTAGACTTTTATCATTGTTGTATGTCTAGTTTTGGAATTTTGTGTAAATACCACTGTATTCTTTAGCATATGGCTTCTCTCAAGAAAGCTCTTGCAGTCTTTGATGCTGTTTTATGGGTTAGCGACATATTGCTCGCTCCCTTGAGTTTGTTTGCCGAGTAGATTAGTTGTCTGAAGTGCAATTGTTTTCTCTTTCCAATGTTGGTAGGCACTTGTGCTGTGACTGATTCGGAGCTTCATGAAAGGAGTATCATGAACACTTCTGTGCAAATATTTAGTGGCCATATGATTTTGGTTTTGGTCTTTTTTTAACTTTAGATTAGTTGCCCAGAAATAGATTTGCTGCTTTTGATTACTCTATCTATCTATCTATCTATCTATCTATCTATCTATCTATCTATCTACCTATCTATTCATCTATCAATCATCTAGTATTTGTGTATGTGCACCTGTGTATGAGCCTAGATTAGGTAGTCTAATTAAGTGAAAGGGATCCAAAGGCAGGCAGGAGAGCCTGAAATAGCCCCTGCTCCTACCGTTAGGAGTCCTACATGAAGACCCATCTAAACATCTGTTACTTATGTGGAAAAGGCCTAGGTCTACCCCATGCATATTCTCGGGTTTGTGGTTTAGTGTTTATGAGCACCCAAGGGCCCAGATTAGTTGATTCTGTAGACTTTTTGTAGTGTCCTTGACCTCTCTGGCTCCTTTGATCCTTCTTCTGCTTCTTCTACAAGATTTCCTGAACTCCACCTAATGTTTGGCTCTGGGTGTCTGCATCTGTTTCTGTGAGCTCCTGGGTGAAGCCTCTCAGCAGGCAGTTATGCAAGTTCCTGACTGGAACATAGAAAAGTGCCATGGGTTGGGCTCTCTTTCATGGCATGGATCTCAAGTTGAACTGGTCATTGTTTGGCCATTCCATCAATTTCTGCTCCATCTTTATCCCTGCACATCTTGTAGACAGGACAACTTGTGGGTCAAAGGTTTTGTGGCTGGGTAGAAGTCCCCATCTCTACAGTAGAAGTCTTACTTAGTCATAGGAGGATGGAAGGTTCAAGTCCCATAGCCCGTATTGCTAGGAGTCTTAGCTAGGTTCACCTCTAAATTCCTGGGAGTTTCCCTTGTCCTAGGTTTCTAGTTCATCCCAGAGTTGTCCCCAAACCCACCAATCCCAGTTCTGTCTCCCAGGTTTCTTCCCCTCCTTCCTTCCCACACTTGATTCCCCCTGTTCCTTTCCCCAGCCCCCTCCCTCCACTCCCTCTGTCTATTGCATTTCCTTTGTTCAGCGATATTCAAGCAGTCTCTCTTAACTTAGCTTCTACATCTCACCTTGGGCATTGAAAGTAAGAATTCTCATATGTAGTCAATAAGCCCACAATGCTTTAGGAAAGATTTAAAACAGTGAATGACAAAGATCTCACTAGGGTCCTTATACAGCTCAGATCTGCTACATCATCCCAAGACTTAGGTTTGCTTCTGATCCAGCCCCCAGGATGCTTTGTTAGCTATCTTATTTCCTTAGAGTTATCATGACAATGATGCCAGAAATATGCATTTCTTCTGAAATACTGATTTATGTTTAAGATTCTGTGTTTCAAATTTTTGTGTGAGATTTTAGGGGTTAGAAGTATTTAATTTTAGCAATAGCCTCTTTAATTTTCTCTGATAGGACTGTAAGTAAACTCTTCTTTTCCCCTCATATTACTTTGAGGATTACTTTCTACATATTCAAGAACTTTCCTTGTTTCATATAGTAATCAGCCCCATGACACCACCATGCCTTTATCTAGAGAGCAGTAAGGGCAATCCTGGCGCCTCTGTTACTTTTAGAAAGAAGATGCTGGCTTTGGTAATATATGACATTCTTTTTACTTCTTACATTCTCTGGAAATGAATATGGAATTTTTTTCTGAAGTCATTAATTTACCCCAAGAAGTGACACATCACATCATATCACATATCACATCACAGATACAGTCTTTTCCCTACAGCTTATCAGCTGGCCCCAAACCTTTAACACCCGAGGCCTCAGGATTGTTTCAGGCTGGAATTATGATATGAGGTTTTAAATGAAGAACGCCGATGCCTAGCTTTCCTGCTCTATTTCCATACAGTTGTAATTTAAAAAAAATGTGTTAATGCTAATTGCCAGTTAGCAGTTTGTGTTTCTCACGTGTTTGAGTGTGTGTGTGTGTGTGTGTGTGTGTGTGCGCATGTGTGTAGACATGTGTTCACATGTATATGGAAGCCAGGCCCTACTTTGGGTGTCTTCTTTTATCATGCTCCACCTTACATGTCTTTGTTTTTCTTTTATTGAAAATAGATTAACATATAATATTATCCTCACATATCTATTGTCCTTCCTTCTATTTCTTCCAGTTCCTCAACACCTGCCTGACCATCTGGATCCACTCCTTTTCTGTCTCTCAATAAAATAAAATAAGATAAAATAAAATATATTAAGATAAAACAGAAACTAACACATTAGAATCAGAGACCCACTCATTCATATATTCAGGAATTCCATATAAAACACTAATCTGGAAGCTGTAATTTATATGCAGAGGACTCTGTGCAGACCCATGCAGACTCTGTTCATCCTATCTTAGTCTTTGTGAGTTCATATGTACTTTGATTATGTTGATTTTGGGGGTCTTTTTTCTTGTTGCCCTCTACCTCCTCTGACTACAAAGGGTTCCCTGAACTCTGAGTGGAGGGATTTGACAGAGGCATTCAATTTAGGGATGAGTGTTCTAAGGTCTCTCAGTTTTGTGTATTGTCCAGCTGCGGGTCTCTATATTTATTCCCATCTACTGCAGAAGGAAACTTCTCTGATGAGGACTGAGCAAGACATTGATCTATGAATATAGCAGAATGTCATTAGGAGTCATTTTATTGCTATGTTCTTTTAGTAGAATGGTAGTACTTGGTTTTACCCTAGGTCCCTGGGATAGCTAGTGTCAAGTTTTAGGTCACTCAAACAATGTATGGTATGGGTTATATCTTGTGGAATGGGTCTTAAATCAATTCAGATATTGGTTGGCTACTTCCACAATATCTGTACCATCATTCCACTAGCATATCTTATAGACTAGATGCCATTGTAGACCAAATTGTTTGTGGCTAACTTGGGGTTAACATTATTCTTTTGATAACATGGAAAGTACTTATCTGCATTAAAGATGCTAGAACATAGGAGTGAATTGTGTCTGTAGCTATCAGCTTGACTTCTCCATGTTCAATGATGAGTGGCTGTTCAGTGGGTGGTTCTCCATATTCAATGTGTGGGTGTTGTCTTCAGCAATTAGGCCTTGCTGTCAGTTTGACTGTCCACTGTGTTTCTTGATACTGGATTCCTCACTGATTTTGGAACTTTTTCATTCAGCAAGACTGTGTAGCAAGCTTTCAGGTCTTTTCCCAGTTAATTCCATTACCACTGGGATTGCAGATGTGCAATGCTATGTCTGGCATCTCTTATGAGCGCTGGGATCTGAGTTCAGGACTCATGCTTGAGTGCCAAACATTCTACCAACTGAAGTTCTCACCTAGCTACAGAATTATTAATTCTGTGGTGACATTTTTGATCTTCACTAAACTTTGTGTTGCCCTTGACCCTTGTAAGTTTTCTGGTAAAGGAAAATGTGCTAAAGAACATTAGGAGAAAATTCTGGAACACAGGGGAGCCAACCCTCAATCTGTTCAACACCAAGGTAACTAGGGAATATGGCTAGCCCCACATATTTTCATCATTCTCTTTTTAAACTTTTTGAAATATTTACAGTTAAATGTTTCATGTGTGTACATAGTATAAGTTCTTTGATGCCCTTGATTATACCTTTAGTTTTCTAGAACACTCTAGGTATGCCCTTAGCTCTCTAGAGCACTCTAGCTATGTTCTAGCTCTCTAGAAGACTCTAGCTATGCCCCTAGCTCTCTAGAACACTAGTTATACCCCAGCTCTCTAGAACATTAGCTATGCCCTTAGCTCTATAGAACATGCTAGCTATACCCTTAGCTCTCTAGAATAATCTATTTACCAATATGTAGAGTCCATGTCTTTGCTACATCTCACATACAATCATATTCAATGAGAGAGACAATCACTGAGTATTTTATTTTTTATCATGTTCTAAAGGCAGTCTGTGAGATGCTAAGGTATTAAGACACTGATTTCATTCTATTGTATGTTTAGGTGCATTTTACATACACATGTCACCTTTCAATGTAAAAAACTGTAAACATAAAAACAAACTATCATCTGATACGAACATGTTTTCTCAGAAAGATCACCACGTGTGTGATTCATATGTTGAGAATCATTCTTTGGAAAACCTGTGAAGAAGCAGTGTGTGAACATGTCAGTGCATTTCTGAGTTAGATAATAGTCCTCTAACTGGAAGATGAACCTTGAATGAACTCAACATACATATAAATGCACACCAGAAGCTGAGCTTCTTAGAGTTGAGAGGACAGTGAAGTTTCAGCTCTGAGTAGTGGGGACTTCATGTAGTGCCCCAAGCTATGGGTGAAACACAGTATAACTAACAAGACAGAAGAAAGACTGGAAAGGATTACCCTCTTCAGGCACAAGTATGTCTAGAAGCACTCTGGATGACTTCCAGGGGTTAGAGGATCTTCCCAGAAATGAAGAGGAAACAAGCTGGGAGTTAATAAAAGGGAGAGAATAGTCCAACACCACACACATACATAGACACCCATGTTACTCCCACGGATACAAACAATATTGGTGATGTCTAGGTGACAAAACACTGGTTAAATTTCTTACGTCAGACACTAAAGATCCCACAACGAGATTTTAAAGACATGTGCCATTATCCACAGTTTATGAATGAAATATAAGACCAATTAACTACATTATAGAATCTCCAGGATTCACACAAGAACAGAGCTGGACTGTTTCCCTAGATCTTCCACATAGTGATTGGGCAACTGTACACTCATTTCTGCTACGCTGAACCTCATTCTGCTCTCCAGTATGTTTCGCATATGGGTCATAGGAAGGCATGCGGCCTACATACACTCTTCTGGGTGTACAAATTTTCCTGGTTATTGTCATGAATGGAACTTGAAACTGCAGTTGAGTTCTTTTACCCATTAATCTGAAATTAATCAAGGAATTTGTCCTGACCACACCTAAATCAGGTGAAATATAGATAAGAGGTCCTTTCTGAAGATGAGACTTCAGGCTTGTACATGTGGGCTGTAACCTGTCTGATCTTCCACTTACCTGTCTATAGACTTTAAGTTTCTTAATGAGTGATCTCAATTGAGTCAGCCAGGTATTTGTTATAGTATATGCATATGAGTATGGCTGTATGTATATGACTTTCTTTTCTAATTGAATGATAACTCAAACACCCATTGTACTGGCTGGATTTGTGTGCCAATGTGACACAAGCTGGTGTTACCACAGAGAAAGGAGCTTCAGTTGAGGAAATGCCTCCAGGAGATCCAGCTGTAAGGCCTTTTCTCATTTAGTGATCAAGGGGGAGGGTCCATTGTGGATGGTGCCATCCCTGGAAGTTCTGGGTTCTATAAGAAAGCAAGCCAAACAAGCAGGGGGAAGCAAGCCAGTAAACATCATCCCTCCATGGACTCTGCATCAGGTTCTGCCTCCAAGTTCTTGCCCTATGTGAGTTCCTGTTCTGACTTCTTTTGGTGATGAACAGCAATGTAGAAGTATAAGCTGAATAAACCTTTTTCTTTCTAACTTGCTTGTTGGTCATGATATACAGGAATACAAACCCTGATTAAGACACCCATACCACATTCCCTGGACATCATTTATTCAAATTTAGCTCAGAATACCATTTTCTTTGCAAATTACATGTCACCATATATTAACATATTTATGATATACATCTACAAAATAATTTGTTTCGTGTACAAAGTATGTTTAACAACAGCAGTCAGTGTTATCAGCACTCCCTTATGGGTACTTTCCACAGCATTTGGAAGAAAGATTGAAGGGCAAACACAGACATGGAGAGACTGTCTTCTGACCTGTGCACTCTCATTCACACAAGCATACAAACAATATTTATTGTATGTGCACACAAATACACACACACACACAGACAGAGAGAGAGAAAGAGAGAAAGAGACATAGAAAGAGAGAGAGAGGTATCACTGTACAATTTAATGGGATCAGATACCAAAGACATTTATTGAAATTTTTTACCATGCAGCTGTGAATGCTGATGGGTGTGGCTAGATGTTCTGAAGTGGACTGTGTATTTCTAAGCCCAGCTGACATTATACACTGACTGTAATAGCCAGTAGCATTGTATACTTTTCTTAGAAATCTTAATAAACAAGCAAGAACAAGATGTGCCTTTTGAGTATCCAATGACACATTCAGAGTGTCTTGACTCAGCAAAGGACAGCGTTTGGCAGCAATACAAGTAACTGAATAGTGTAGATAATTCAAAGTTAGGAATGTATCTGCATCCTTGGCCTCAGTGAGCAGCAAGGTAATTGGTGGTAACTGTGTAGTCTCTTCAAGGTGGTAAATTCCCCACTAATTTTTCCTGTTGTCTCATTTCCAAACTTAGTTCCATCAACAAACCCTACAATTGCAGTTTAGCTGGATATATTCTCTATTTAGAATGTTCTAGAATGCTTACTATGATAACATAAAAATTACTGATACTTGAGTGGAAATGGGGTCTGGTAGTCAGCCAGAGGCTGAATATTACCAATGTGTCAGGCCCTTATGCTTTGCTGCATTTATGGAAGTGGGCACAAAGAAGTTGCCAAAGACTACAGCATTATCCTACTATCTCTTCCCACCATGAGGGAAGCTGCCTTGTTGCTGCCTGCTACAGAGTTTGTTGATTGTTCAAAACAGCAGAAAGATAGGGAGAGGCTCACGGGGCCCCACCTCTACCAGAGGATCTGCAGGCATTTGAGGGTTGCTGTGGGAGGGATAGGCATTTTCTTTAGTGGTATAACCACTGGTAAGTTACCCTGTAAACAATGCCCCTGAATCTGTGTTCCTGTAAATAACTATACTCAAACTCATTGGTACACACACACACACACACACACACACACACACACACACACACACACACATATACACACACCACACAGCACCACACGAAAATACAAGAGTATGAGTATCTGGGGTGAGTAAGAGATCAGAAAGAGTGGGATGATACAGGATAGATGATGGGATGATGATGAGTTAGTTACAAAATACATTTTGTCTGTATATGATAATGTCACAATAAAACTCATTGTTATGTATAATATATGCTAATAAAAATTTAACAGTATGTTAAAATAAAAACTCGCAGGGAGCTCAGGGTTTGTTGGTTGTTTTTGTGCACTCATTGTGTGCTACCATCCATCTATGCCTGTTGACCTGACTGAGACATGGGAACCTAGGGAATCAGAGCGAATGTGAAACTCTGACAATGTTATTGCAAAGATGGAAGAATCCTTAATCTTTGACTTAGCAATTTCATGCCTTTTCCCAATGAGACAGTAGACATTAGTGTGGTGTTTCTAAGTGGGGTAAAATATCAGGCATTTTCTATTTTATGAAGCAGTGTTGAAGATGATCACAACAAGCAATTATTTAGCAATTCCCATCCCAAATATATCATTGTACTCAAGGCTTTCATGTCAGCATAAGTCAAGTATTCCTTTTGACCATGAGTAGTTGGAAACTGTCTTCACAAGGGAAGGGTTTACATTTCTTGCATGAACGAGAGCCTCAAACTAAGCAGCTAAACTGGGGGTGTTCAGGAAGGAAGGCACAGATGCCTGCTGGAACACATGCTGCCGTGGTGCGGGACTGAGGGAGTTTATGCAGAGGAACTCAGCAAGGACAAGCATTTGGATGAAAAGATTGTCCCGAGTGTAGCTTCCAAGTTGTCAAGACAGATGAGGTTTTTAGATTGTTCTTTAGAGTATGTGATGGAATGGAAGTTCTATGACACTGTTAAATCAGAGCAAGGCAATAGTGCACCATTAATCATGTTTCAGCTTACTGATTGTGTTTTCCTCTTTTAGCATTTGCTTCCGGTTACTCTCACTTCCCCTACTTTCCTCTAAAACTTCTGCCTCCTCCTCATTCAACTCACACTATCTTCTCACTTGACTTTGAAAGTTGGAATGCTGTGAAGAAAATCTCCACGTCCTTTACCTCCCACGTGTCTGCAGGCTTTCCACTGGCTCTGCCTTCCCATCTGTCACTATCTGTACTTCCTGGGGTGTAGTTCCTGGACTGGCTGCCTTACTGCTACCTAAAGACTTGTTAGAAATGCACATTTCTCAATTCCTACTAGAGAATGAATGACTGTGGGGCTCGAGATGAAGGACTAGTAACTTGTGTTTGCACCAGCCTTCCAGGTGATTCCACAGTCCAGGGCAGTAGGCTTCCAAACACTGCCGAAGAGAAATTATTCATGCTCTTAGCTCAAGCCATTACGGATCCTACCATACCCTAAGTGAATCTCTCTAGGAATTATTTTATCTACAATATTATTTGATTTTCTGTGCTTCATCATTGCTATTAACATGCAAATATGGTTAAGTTTCCATTTTAAGAACAAGAAACACACACAAGCACCACTGACCACTGACTGCACCATCTTCTTTTAGCATAACTCCACAAAATATCACTTATACTCCTCACCATTCTCATTCTCTCTGGATCATTCCAAGGATCTACCCAGGCTGTTGCTGTCAGCAAAAGTGACCACCGAACTTCAAGACTGGTGGTCAAGTATCAGGCACCATTTATGTGGCTTCCCAAGTAATATTCAACACCACTGTTCACCATCTCTGTGAGGTACACATCCCAGCACTACATAGCCAGATTTCCTGCCACTTTTGTGTGACTCCTTCTTAGCCTCCTTGCTTTTCCTCCAAAGATCCCCAAAACAAGAATCTGCTATTCAGAGTCACTTTCTTGATGATCTCCTTGTGGTTCTATGCCTGTGTTCCTCAAAATTTCACTTGTTTTTGAGCTCTGAGGACCTGTGTGTTGTTAATCTTTGGGGTCTGATAGACATTGAATTTTTGACTTTTCCCAAACCAAACTTGGTGTTTCTGTAAAACTTGGTTCCTCTGTCTTGCCTGATCATAAATTTGGGGCTGTAAGTTTAGCACTGTGTTTGATGCTCTCCTGTCTCCTTGTACTGACCTAATCTGTCCTGGGAAATCCTACTGGCCTTGAAGACACACCCATAATCAATCAGAGTAATATCTATGCTCTCCAGTGAAATTATGAATAAAACCCCAAGTGAACTGCACAGCATCATTTCTTTTTAGGTGACTTGAAAATCAGGGTTGAGGACACACAGCTGACTGACATGTAATTTGTCTCCTGTAGTCTTGTGATAACAACTGTGCCTCTGGGTTGTGATGGTAACAGTCACCTGGGTTGATTTCCAGGAATCTGAAGGCCAGTTTTTTTTCTGTAAACACCAACTTGTTCCTTTGGCTTATAGATATCTTTTTTTTTAAATGTTTTTTTTTTAAATTTTTTTTATTCGATATATTTTTTATTTACATTTCAAATGATTTCCCCTTTTCTAGCCCCCCACTCCCTGAAAGTCCTGTAAGCCCCCTTCTCTCCCCCTGTCCTCCCACTCACCCCTTCCCACTTGGCTTATAGATATCTTGTGGATATTGAAATGGAAATGCTTAGCATCTCTCACTTGGTATTGTGTTTGTTTCCTGCTAAACAAACTTTGGGTCAGTTTGATTCATTTGACATATTCATATGTAATTAGACATATTGACCACTTCAGAAGTGTTTTATCCAAAGTATAATATAGATAAACCTTGACCAAGACTTACCTATCCATTGCTTTTTCTTCTTCAGTGTAGAAGACACCCAAAGACTGCTATGCCTGGAATGAACAGGAAGTGATACCCAAGTTCTTGGAAAGTCCCTGCCTATTCTCTGGAAGACCATGGATATTTCCTCTCTCATTAGACTATGACCTTTATTATTATTCAGCCTTTCCTATATGTGTGTGTGTGTGTGTGACAGTCATGACTTCAATCATGTGTTGTGCATGCATATCACAATTATATTTAAATTTATCTATTTTTGAAAATAATTTTATTTATAAAAAGAACTTCTAAAAGGATATAAAATGTCTTTTAGACTGTTTATCTCTGGAATTTAGCATTGCTAGCTAGATACTATTTTCACTTAATAGTTTAGTTTGTATATGTTAAATATTTTTTGAGATTATAATATAATTATATAATTTTCTCCCTTTACTTTTTTCTTTCCAAATCTCATGTACTTCCTTGCTTTCTTTCAAATTCATGGACTCTTTCTTTAATTGTTATTGCATCTATCTGTCTGTCTGTCTATCTATCTATCTATCTATCTATCTATCTATCTATCTATCTATTGAAATAGGTAAATACGACCTGTCCAGTTTATACAACTTATTTGTTTGTATATATGTTCTTTTTGCTGACCATTTGGTATTGGATATTCAATTGTTGTACTTCTTTTTCCTGAGGAAGACTATTTTTCCCACTCTCAAGATTTCTTAGTTGCCTGTAGTTGCCTATTATCTATGTAGTGTTGAAGTCTCATGAACTTTTACCCTTTCATTTTGCATATCTATTAGTGTTGTCCTTGTTCAGGTCATGTTTAGGTAGCCGTGTTTGGGAAATGTTATGATTGTAGATTGCTTGATATTTATTTTTAGATTATATAAATTCATAGAAATCTTCCCATTTATCTGACTCTCACAAACTCTCTATCCTTCTTTCACAATGATCTCTGGTCCTTGGGTACTAGAGTTTTGTTGTAGATGGATCAGTTAGGATTGGACTCCACAAATCTGAATTTTGATCAAATGTGATGTTCTGCAATGGTCTTCATCTAGTGAAAAGAGAACTTTCCTTGTTGAGAGGTGAAAACTATATTTATCTGTGGCTATAAGGATATTTAGAATATAGTTAGAGATTATGCTTTAAAACTGTAAACAAATCCCAATTAAATACTTTCCTTTATAAGCATTACCACATTTATGGTGTCTCTTCACAGCAGTAGACTACTGTCTAAGACAGATATTAGTACCAGAAAGTGAGGTATTGCTGTGACAGGCCTGATCATGCGGCTTGTTGGCAGAATGTGGACTTTGGGACTTTGGATTAGGAAAGCAGATGCATGGTTTAAGTGGAGCTTAGTGGGCCATTCTAGTAAGAACATGGAAGCTAGTGGTATTGAGGGCAATGTGGCTTATGATGACCTGACTCAAGGAGTTTCAGAAGGAAAGAATATTAGAGGCCTAGAGACCATTGTTTGTTTGTTTGTTTGTTTTTTTTAGTTTTGTTTTTTATTCACTTTATATACTGCTCACTGCCCCCATCAGTCACCACCTCCCACAATCTCTCCCCCATGCTCCTTTCTATTCTGAGTGGGTGGGGCCCCAGATATCCCCCACTCTGGCACTTCAACTCTCTTTGAGTATAGGCGCTTCCTCTCCCACTGAGGCCAGACAAAGAAGCTCAGCTAAAAGAACACATCCTATCCCATGTACAGGCAACAACTTTTCTGATAGCCTCTGTTCCAGTTGTTTAGGACCCATATGAAGACCAAGCTGCACATATGCTACGTATGTGTGAGGAAGCCTAGTTTGTATATGTTCTTTGATTGGTAGTTCAGTCTCTGAGAGCCCCAAGGGTCCAGATTAGTTGACTCTGTTGGTCTTCTTGTGGAGTTCCTATCCCTGTAGTGGCCACAATCCTTCCTATTCTTCCATAAGAGTCCCCAGGTTCCATTCACTGTTTGGCTCTGGGTGTCTGCATCTGTCTGTGTCAGCTGGTGGGTACAGCTTGTCAGAGGACAGCTATGCTAGGTTTCTGTCTGTAAGCATAACACAGTATCATTGATAGTGTTAGGGATTGGTGCTTGCCCATGGGATAGGTTTCAAGTTGGGCCTATTATTGGTTGGCCATTCCCCCACTCTCTGCTCTATGCTCAGTGCCTGCATTTCTTGTAGACAGAATAAATTTGGGGTTGAAATTTTTGTGAGTGTGTTGGTGTCTCTATTGCTCCACTGGGGTTCTTGCCTGGCTAGAGGAGTTGGCAGGATATCCATCTTTCACTCCAAAGACCAAAAGAAACTAAACAAGAAGCAAGGCATAAACAAAGATGTTTGAATATCACTTAGAAGGGGGAATGAAGTAGTTATAAGAAGCAGATGGATGAAGAGAGGAATGGAGGTCAGGATTAGTTATAGGGATGGGACAGGAGAGATGGCTATGAGAATAATGGAAATCTGTAATTGACAGGGGTGGAGAGGCAATAGGGCATCTCCATGAAGAGACAGAGACCTGGAATAAGGGAGGTGCCTAAAAATTAGTGGTAATAATCTTAACTGTGACTCACAACATTAGGGATATTGAACTGAAGAGACATTCTTTTACCAAAGAATGTGGTTGCTTTCTTCTATGTTAAAAAAGAAAAGAAAGAAAGAAAGAAAATAGTAACCTTGGGACAGCACTCCATTGGAAGCTAAGCTTCCAATTTGTGAAACGGAATTAAAAGAAAAGTTTAAGCAGCAGATGATACCACTGAAAGCAGAAAGCTGGTGTGGATGTATTTGAATGAGGGGACCAAATTCCAGGCTCAGGAAGCAGCAAAACTTGGCATCTTTGGCCATGTGGTCTGGCTTTAGGATCAAGGATACTTCAAGAAAGGGGTTGAGGATTCCCCTTCATGGCTGAGAAAAGGCACTGAAAACAGATGTGTATTTGGGGCATCCCTGCATGGAGGCTGAGAGAGGTCATTGTGTGAAGCTGTGAAAATTAACTCTGGATTTTGTTGAAGACCTCAAGGTATTGAAGATGTCAGAGTTGTGAGATGCCTGTCAAGGAGAGCTACTAACAGGATGTGGAAACCATTCAAAAGATAGAAGAGTGTTGTGGCCAACACAGCTGAAAGAATTGGAGATTGGAAGAACACTTTGATATCAGACATGGAGATGCAGAGTCTGGATTTTTTTTTAATATTTTTATTTTCTATATTCTTTGTTTACATTCCAAATGATTTTCCCTTTCCCGGATCCCCCCTCCCCATATGTCCCATAAACCTTCTTTTCTCTATCCCTTCTCCAATCACCTCCCTCCTTTTTCTCTGTCCTTATATTCCCTTCCAATGCTAGATCAATCCTTTCCAGGATCAGGACCCTCTCCATACTTCTTCATGGGAGTCATTTGTTATGCAATTTGTGCCTTGGGAATTCAGGGCTTCTGGGCTAATTAACATCCACTTATCAGAGATTGCATTCCATGTGTATTCTTTTGTGATTGGGTTATCTCACTTAGGATGATATTTTCCAGATCAAACCATTTGCCTAAAAACTTTGTGAATTCATTGTTTCTAATTGCTGAGTAGTATTCCATTGTGTAAATATACCACATTTTCTGTATCCATTCCTCCTTTGAGGGGCATCTGGGTTCTTTTCAGCTTCTGGCTATTATAAATAAGGCTGCTATGAACATAATGGAGCATGTGTCTTTATTGCATGCCGGGGAATCCTTTGAGTATATGCCCAGGAGAGGTATAGCAGGGTCCTCTGGAAGTCTCATGTCCAGTTTTCTGAGGAACCTCCAGACTGATTTCCACAGTGGTTGTAGCATCTTACAGCCCCACCAGCAGTGGAGGAGTATTCCTCTTTCTCCACATCCTCGCCATCACCTGCTGTCTCCTGAGTTTTTGACCTTAGCCATTCTGACTGGTGTAAGGTGAAATCTCAGGGTTGTTTTGATCTGCATTTCCCCAATTACTAATGATGTTGAGCACTTCTTAAGGTGCCTCTCAGCCATCCGAATTTCTTCAGGTGAAAATTCTTTGTTTAGATCTGTACCCCATTTTTTAATGGGGTTATTTGGTTCCCTGGGGTCTAACTTCTTGAGTTCTTTGTTTATATTGGATATTAGCCCTCTATCAGATGTGGGGCTAATATCCAATAGAATTGAAGATCCAGAAATGAATCCACACACCTATGGTCACTTGATCTTTGACAAAGGAGCCAAAAACATCCAGTGGAAAAAAGATAGCCTTTTCAACAAATGGTGCTGGATCAATTGGAGGTCAGCATGCAGAAGAATGCTAATTGATCCATTCTTATCTCCATGTACTAAACTTCCCTCCAAGTGGATCAAGGACCTCCATGTAAAACCAGACACACACAATAGAAAAGAAACTGGGCAAGACCCTTGAGGTTGGTGAATATCCTTTCCCAATTTGATGGTTGCTGTTTTGTTCTTTTAACAGTGTCCTTTGCCTTATAGAAACTTTGTAATTTTATGAGGTCCCATTTGTCAATTCTTGATCTTAAAGCATAAGCTATTGGTGATCTGTTCAGGAACTTTTCTCCTGTGCCCATGTCCTCAAGGGTCTTGCCCAGTTTCTTTTCCCTGTTCACTCACCATTAATGAGTGAATGCTCAAATTCAGCGGGTCACCATGTGTTCAAAATGGCTGCGACTCCGAGCTACCAGCTAAAACTAGCCTCTATATTTATAACTCCATAGTCAAGATATATAAAACTTTATAACATTAAGACCAATTAAAAACAAGAACAAAGCAATTACACAAATCTCATAAGTTAAACCAAAGTTTTTCCAAACGTTGAGGCTTCTGGCCTTTTTTAAAAATAATAATAAAATAAAAACCACCTGCTTTTCCCCTAGCCATGTTTGACTCTCCGTTGAGCATGCTGTGGTGCTGTGCAGCTTGAAATCAGACCCCACACAAACTGCAGCCAGCTCAAGAGGCTGCCAGAAGACAAAATTTTCACCAATTTTTATTTTTTAACATGAAACAGTCATTCACACAAAACATGGAGAGGACATAAACGTACACATGGACAAACATTCAGTGCACCGGGGACAAAGAAAGCGATACATGGAAAGCAATGCACGTCTGTAATGTAATTAAATCTATTTTCCTTCTCTCTTTTCTTTCACATTTCTAGAATTTTTTTGTTTGTTTTTATTTTGTTTTATATTATTTTATGCCCTATTTCTCTTGCCTGGTGCAGTTCTTAGACTGTGGACAAAGTGCCTAACTAAATTAATTCCCTGTTCCATTTTACTGTCACACACTAGCTGATCTCAGCATTGGGTCTATGCTGATTCAGTCTAGCCTGTATCTCTATGCACCCCTGCAGCAACCTTGTTAGTGCTAAATTAATACCCTGTTTCTTACTGTGCCAGATACATAATCTTTTTCCTTTTTTTGTGGAGCTCCACCTAAGACAGTGAACCTCATTCCATCTCTTCGTTTTCAGCTCCAATCCTTTGGGTCCCATATGTAGAGTCTAGCTGCTACATTCTAATGGTTGGTTCTCTGGAAGGAGAGATAGGTATAGGAACGGGTGGCAAGAGAAAACATGTGGAGACAGACATGGCTTTTGGTTCAACTGTCTACCTTTAATCCACCAAGATACAAAGGCAGGCCAAACCCCTCCCCTGAAGGCTGGAAATTGGTTCTTCTTATTCTTTAGGAGGTGGGTGGGTCAGGCTGCTGGCTGCTGTTCTTTGAGAACAATGGGCTGGAGGAGGTCATAACAGTTAAGAGACTGTTAAAACAGACTTTCAAGCCTGTGACAGACTATGGGAACTTTTGAAGCTGGACTGGGTGCATTTTCCCATTATGATATGGTTACAAGCCTATGAGACCAGAGTGGAATGTTGTAATTGAATAGGAATGACCCTCACAGGCTCATATATTTGAGCACTTAGTCATTTGGGAAGGGCCCTATTTAGAAGGATCAGGGGTTGGGGGTGGGTTGTGACTTTGTTGGAGGAAGCATGTTACTAGTGGTGTACTTTGTGGTTTCAGAAACCCATGCAAGGCCTGCAAGCCCGGTGGCTTCCAGGAGCCATCCTCACTTAGATCTCAATGCCAAGAACTCTCCATACCAGGAGCCATCCCCACCTGGCTCTCAATGCCAGGAGACCTTGATACCCGGAGTCATTCTCACTTAGATCTCCATGCCAGGAACTATTCCTACATAAATCTCAAAACCCCTCCTTTTGAAGTTCATCTGTGGATAGGTTACTATAGCAACCCCTTTCCACTTCACCTCCTCATGACTCCCCTTTATCATGCCAAAATTCCAGCAGCAATAACTAGCCTTACCCAGAAATTATGAGAAACTGTTTCTTAGAAATGATGTCAGCTGCCTGAGATTGTTCCCCCTTTACCCCTCCCAAACCTTGTAAGCTTCCCTTTATATTGACTTGTGTAAAAATTAAAAATTGACAGCTTGATTGGGATTAGACTTGCTGTCGGTCTCTCTTTGTGTCTTTCTTGTCCCATTGCCTTTCTTTTAGGTAGCTCCAGGAACCCTGTTGACTGTCCTGTGGGTCGGGACAGGTGGTTTTTTCTTCCTGTTTTCTGTCAACCTGGAGGTAGAATTCTCAGTTTCTTATCCAACACCATGTCTGCCTGTGTGCCTCCAGGGTGAAACTATAAGCAAGACCCAATTGAATGCTTCCTTTTATAAGAGTTGCCATGGTCATGGTATCTCTTCACAGCAATAGAACACTGACGAAGGCATTTAGACGTTCTGTCTGGTTCTACATCCCAGCTCCATGCTCCTAGAAATAAGACTCAAAATATATTTACAAATACATTGGCTATATAACTAGACTCTTCTCTGACTAGATCATAATTTAAGTTAGCCCATTTACTACATTCTGCCATGTGGCTGATTACAATGCCTCCATCTTGTCACATCTTCCTTGGAGACTCTCTCTGTGTCTCACTATATCCCAGAATTCTTTTTGCCTCCTGAGTATTCCATCTTCTAGTTTACCATTTCCTGTAGGTTTTAATTGACAGGTAATGTATCCATACAACACACAAGATAGTCCCTCTATAATTCTTTTTATGTCAATAAAAGGCTCTTTTTCCTTCAAATATTTAACTTGAATACAATAATAATGATTATGAAACTATACTATATGATATACATTTTCAATATCCAGTCCATAGTATTTGGCAGTTGTGGAAAAATTATTTATCTATTCTATCTTGGGGTATTGAAAGTTTTGTACCTAACTCAAATTTTATCTTAATTTGTATTACCAACCTAAACACATTTTTAAGACATAAAATATTATAAATCATAAATAACTCAAGCTTAATTGTGAAACTGTAACTATCTAGTCTTCAACCATAGCAGAGACCCGATAAGGCATAATTATTACCTGAATAAGTAGGAAGTACAGGCAAGAACTTTTATAGAAATGACAGACAGTTGGCTGGCTAGACAGCAACTCAGAATTGTCTCTATATTATTGGAGCATTCATCTTTAGCCTTCTGACCCAGTATATCTGATAGACTTTTAGTGAAGGACTTGCTTACTTGTCTTGGCAGAGCCAGGCAGTCAACACCCTGCACCCATTTGTCCTTTCTTTTTTTTAATAATTAGGTATATTTTTTATTTACATTTCAAATGTTGTCCCTTTTCCTGGTTTCTCCCTGCCATGAAAATCCCATAAGCCATCTCCCCTTCCCAATCAACCCTCCCCCCCCCCCCCCCCGCTTTGCTGTCCTGGTATTCCTCTACACTACAGCATTAAGTCTTTCCAGGACCAAGGGCCTCTCCTCCCTTTGGTGTCTAACAAGACCATCCTCTGCTGCCAATGTGCCTGGAGCCATGGGTAACTCCATGTGCACTCTTTGGTTGACAGTTTTGTCCCTAGGAACTCTGGGAGTACTGGGTGACTCATACTGTTGTTCCTCCTGTGGTGCTGCAAACCCCTTCAGCTCCTTGGGTCCTTTCTCTAGCTCCCTCATTGGGGACCTTGTACTCACTTCAATGGGTGGCTGAGAGTGTCCCCCTCTATATTTGTCATGCACCAGGAGAGCCTCCCAGGTGATAGCTATATCTGGCTCAAGTCAGCCAGCACTTGGGGGCATCCATAATAGTGTCTGGGTTTTGTAACTGTATATAGGATGCATCCCTGGGTGGGAGTAGTCTCTGGATGGTCTTTCCCTCAGACTCTGCTCAATCTTTTGTCTTTTTATCTCCTTCTGTGAGTATTATTTCCTCTTTCTACAAAGGACCCAAGAATCCATACTTTGTTCTTCCTACTTTTTGGGCATCATTTAATATGTGAATTGTGTCTTGGGTATTCCAAGCTTCTAGGCTAATATCCACTTATCAGTGAGTGCATACCGTGAATGTTCTTTGTTACAGCATGCAGGATGATGTTCTTCAGTTCAATCCATTTGTCTAAGAATTTCATGAATTCATTGTTTTTAATCTCTGACACCTGGGTTGTTTCCAGCTTCTGACTACTACAAATAGGGCTGCTATGAACATAGTGGAGCATGTGTCCTTATTACATGCTGGGGAATTCTCTGGGTATATGCCCAGGAGTGGTATAGCAGGGTCCTCCAGAAGTGCCATGCCCAGTTTTCCGAGGAGCTGCCAGACTGATTTCCAAAGTGGTTGCATCATCTTACAATCCCACCAGCAGTGGAGGAGTGTTCCTCTTTCTCCACATCCTCGCCTGTGACTTCCCCCTGCCCACTGCTTTCAAGAATAGCAGCCAGCAACCTGACCACCCTTCTCCTGAAGAACAAGAAGAACCGGTTTCCAGCCTTCAGGGGAGGGGCTTGGTCTGCCTTTGTTTCTTGGGAGAGAGGCATTATCATTAAAGATGGAGACTTGAACCAAAAGCCATGTGTTTTGTGTCTCTCCATGTAATTTCTCTTGCAGCCTGTTCCTTACCCATCTTTCCTTCCAGAGAACCCACGATTAAGATGTGTGAGCTGGTCTCAACACCTGCTGTCTCCTGAGTTTTTGACCTTAGCCATTCTGACTGGTGTGAGGTGAATGGATATGTAAACAGGACCCTACATTTTGCTGCATACAGGAAACACACCTCAGTGTCAAAGACAAAAACTACCTTAGAGTAAAAGGCTGGAAGACAATTCTATAAGAAAATGGTCTCAGGAAACAAGCCAGAGTTGCCATATCTATTAGATAAAATTGACTTTCAACCTAATGTCATCAAAAGAGACATGGAAGGTCACTTCTTGCTGGTCAAAGGAAAACTCCAACAAGAAGAACTCTCAATCCTGAATATCTATGCTCCAAATACAAGGGTGCCCTGATTCATAAAAGAAACTTTACTAAAGCTCAAAGCACACATTGAACCTAACACAATAATTGTGGGTGACTTCAACACTCCACTCTTATCAATGGACCGATCAGGAAAACAGAAACTAAATAGGGAGACAGTGAACCTAGTTGAAGCTTTGGACCAATTGGATTTAACATATATCTATATGTATATCTATATCTATATCTATATATCTATAACTTTTCATCCCAAAACAAAAGAATATACCTTTTTCTCAGCACCTCATGGTACCTTCTCCAAAATCGATCATATAGTTGGTCACAAGACAGACCTCAACAAATATAAGAAGATTGAAATAATCCCATTCCTCCCATCAGATCACTATTGAGTAAAAGTGGTATTTAATAACAATAAAAACAACAGAAAGCCCACATATACATGGAAACTGAACAATACTCAATGAGTTTTTTATATTATCCATTCTGACTGGTATGAGGTGAAATCTCAGGGTAGTTTTGATTTGCATTTCCCTGATGACTAAGGATGTTGAACATTTCTTTAGGTGCTTCTCAGCCATTCAATATTCCTCAGGTGAAAAAAAATCTTGGTTTAAATCTGTACCCCATTTTTTTTAAATGTTTAATTTTCTATATTCTTTGTTTACATTCCAAATGATTTTTACGTTTCCTGGTTCCCCCTCCCCATAAGTCCCATAAGACCTCTTCCCTATGCCTGTTCTCTGATCAACCCCCATCCTACTTCTCTTTTCTGGTACTCCTCTACAATGCTGCTTCAAGCCTTTTCAGGACCAGGGACTCTCCTTCCTTCTTCTTGGGAGTCATTTGATATGTGAATTGTGTCTTGGGTATTCAGAGCTTCTGAGATAATATCCACTTATCAGTGACTGCATTCCATGTGTGTTCTTTTGTGATTGCGTTGCCTCACTTAGGATGATATTTTCCAGATCCAACCATTTGCCCAAGAATTTCATGAATTCATTGTTTTTAATTGCCGAGTAGTTTTCTATTGTGTAAATATACCACATTTTCTGTATCAATTCCTCCATTGAGGGACATCTGGGTTCTTTGCAGTTTCTGGCTATTATAAATAGGACTGCTATGAACATAGTGGAACATGTGTCCTTATTGCATGCTGGGGAATCCTCTGGGTATATGCCCAGGAGTGGTATTGCAGGGTCCTCTGGAAGTGTTATGCCCAGTTTTCTGAGGAACTGCCAGACTGATTTCCAGAGTGGTCGTACCAACTTGCATTCCCACCAGCAGTGGAGGAGTGTTCCTCTTTCTCCACATCCTTGCCAACACCTGCTGTCTCCTGAGTTTTAAATCTTAGTCATTCTGACTGGTGTGAGGTGAAATCTCAGGGTTGTTTTGATTTGCATTTTCCTAATGACTAGTGATGCTGAACATTTCTTAAGGTGCTTCCCAGCCATTTGAAGTTCTCCAGGTGAAAACTCTTTGTTTAGCTCTGTACCCCATTTTTTAATAGGGTTATTTGGCTCTCTGGAGTCTAACTTCTTGTGTTCTTTGAATATATTGGATATTAACCCTCTGTTGGATGTAGGGTTGGTGAAGATCTTTTCCCAATTTGTTGGCTGCTGTTTTGTCTGTTTGATAGTGTTCTTTGCCTTACAGAAACTTTGTAATTTTATGAGGTCCCATTTATCAATTCTTGATCTTAGAGCATAACCTATTGGTGCTCTGTTCAGGAACTTTCCCCCCTCTGTCCATGTCCTCAAGGGTCTTCCCCAGTTTCTTTTCTTTTAGTTTCAGTGTATCTGGTTTTATGTGGAGGTCTTTGATCCACTTGGAGTTGAGCTTTGTACAAGGCGATCTGTATGGATCAATTTGCATTATTCTGCATGCTAACAGACAGTTGAACTAGCACCATTTGTTGAAAAGCTATCTTTTTTCCCACTGGATGGTTGTAGCTCTGTTGTCAAAGATCAAGTGACCATAGGTGTGTGGGTTCATTTCTGGGTCTTCAAATTCATTCCATTGATCTACCTGTCTGTTACTGTACCAATACCATGCAGTTTTTATCACAATTACTCTGTAGTATAGCTTGAGGTCAGGGATGGTGATTTTACCAGAAGTTGTCTTACCGTGAAGAATAGTTTTAGCTATCCTGTTTTTTTTTTTTTTTGTCATTCCAGTTAGAATTACTCTTTCTAACTCCATGAAGAATTGAATCAGAATTTTGAGGGGTATTGCATTGAATCTGTAGATTGCTTTTCACAAGATGGCCATTTTTACTATATTAGTCTTGCCAATCCAGGAGCATGGGAGATCGTTCCATCTTCTGAGGTCTTCCTCGATTTCTTTCTCAAGAGACTTGAAGTTCTTGTCATACAGATCTTTCACTTGTTTGGTTAGAGTCACACCAAGATACTTTATATTGTTTATGACTATTGTGAAGGGTGTTGTTTCACTAATTTCTTTCTCAGCCTGTTTATATTTTGAGTATATGAAGGCTACTGATTTGCTTGAGTTGATTTTATATCAAGCCATTTTGCTGAAGTTGTTTATCAGCTGTAGGAGTTCTCTAGTGGAGTTTTTTGGGTCAATTAAGTATACTATCACATCATCTGCAAATAGTGATAACTTGACTTCCTCCTTTCCAATTTGAATCACTTTGACCTTCTTTTGTTGTCTAATTGCTCTAGCTAGAACTTCAAGTACTATATTGAATAGATGTGGAGAGAGAGGGCAGCCTTGTCTTGTCCCTGATTTCAGTGGGATTGCTTCAATTTCTCTCCATTTAGTTTGATGTTGGTTAGTGGTTTGCTGTATATTGCTTTTACTATGTTTAGATATTGGCCTTGGGTTGAAAGGATGGTGAATTTTTTCAAACACCTTTCCAGCATCTAATGAAATGACCATGTGGTTTTTTTCTTAGAGTTTATTTAAGTAGTGGATTACATTGATGGATTTCTGTATGTTGAAGCATCTCTGCATCCCTGGGATGAAGCCTACTTTATCATGGTGAATGATGGTTTTGATGTGTTCTTGGATTCATTTGGCAAGAATTTTATTGAGTATTTTTGCATCGACATTCATAAGAATTTGGCACTCAGGGCTATGAGTTTTCCTCTTAGCACTGCTTTCATTGTGTCCCACATATTTGGGTATGTTGTGCTTTCATTTTCATTAAATTCTAGAAAGCCTTAGATATCTTTCTTTATTTCTTCCTTGACCAATGTATCATTGAGTAGATCATTGTTTAGCTTCCATGTTTATGTGGGCTTTCTGTTGTTTTTGTTGCTATTGAAGACCACCCTTACTCCATAGTGATCTGATAGGAATCATGGGATTAGTTCAATCTTCTTATATCTGTTGAGGTCTGTTTTGTGACCAATTATATGGTTGATTTTGGAGAAGGTACCATTAGGTGATGAGAAGAAGGTATATTCTTTTGATTTAGGATGAAATGTTCTGTATCTATCTGTTAAATTCATTTGGTCCAAAAGTTCAATTAATTTCACTGTGTCTCTGTTTAGCTTGTGCTTCCCTGATCAGTCCATTAAGGAGTGTGGAGTGTTGAAGTTACCCACAATTATTGTGTGAGGTGCAATGTTTGCTTTGAGCTTTAGTAAAGTTTCTTTTACAAATGAGGGTGTCCTTGCATTGGAACATAGATGTTCAGAATTGAGAGTTCTTCTTGGTGTATTTTTCCTTTGATGAGTAGGAAGTATCCTTCCGCATCTTTTTTGATGACTTTAAGTTGAAAGTCAAATTTTCCCAGATGTTAGAATGGCTACTCCAGCTTGTTTCTTGGAACCATTTGCTTGGAAAATTGTTTTCCAGCCTTTTACTCTGAGGTAGAGTTTGTCTTTGCAACTGAGGAGCATTTCTTGTATGCAGCAAAATGCTGGGTCATGTTTATGTATTCAGCCTGTTAGTCTACATCGTTTTATTGGGGAAGTGAGTCCATTGATGTTGAGATATTAAGGAATAGTGATTGTTGCTTCCTGTCATTTTTGCTGCTACTTTTATGTTTGAGTGGTTATCTTATTTTGGGATTGTTGAAAGAAGATTTCTATCTTGCTTTTTCTAGGGTTGCCCTCCTTGCACTGGTGTTTTCCATATATTATCCTTTGTAGGGCTGGATTTGTGGAAAGATATTGTGTAAATTTGGTTTTATCATGGAGTATCTTGGTTTTTCCATCTATGGTGATTGATAATTTTGCTGGGTATAGTAATCTGAGCTGACATTTGTGTTCTCTCAGAGTCTGTATGAGATCTGCCCTGGATCTTCTAGCTTTCGTGGTCTCTGGTGAGAAGTCTGGTGTAATTCTGATAGTCTGCCTTTATATGTTACTTGTCCTTTTTCTCTTACTGCTTTTAATATTCTTTTTTGTTTAGTACATTTGGTGTTTTGATTATTATGTGATGGGGGGTATTTCTGTTCTCATCCAGTTTGTTTGGAGTTCTGTAGGCTTCTTGTATGTTCATGGCCATTTCTCTTTTTAGGCTAGGGAAGTTTTCTTCTATAATGTTGTTGAAGATATTTACTGGTCCTTTAGGTTGTAAATCTTCACTCTCTACCTATAATCCTTAGATTTTGTGTTCTCATTGTGTTCTGGATTTCATGGATGTTTTGGTTTATGAGCTTTTTACATTTTTTTTGACTGTTGAGTCAATGGTTTCAATGGTATCTTCAGCACCCGAGATTCCTTCTTCTATCTCTTGTATTCTGTTGTTGATGTTTGCATCTATGACTCCTGATTTCTTTCCAAGGTTTTCTATCTCCAAAGTTGTCTCCCTTTGTGATTTCTTAGTTGTTTCTACTTCTGTTTTTAGATCTTGGATGGTTTTGCTCAGTTCCTTCACTTGTTTGTTGGCATTTTCCTGTAATATTTTAAGGGAATTTTGTGTTTCCTCTTTCAGGACTTTTGCTTGTTGACCCATGTTCTCCTGTATTTCTTTCAGTGATTTTTGTGTTTCCTCTTTATGGGTTTCTATCTGTTGTCCCATGTTCTCCTGTATTTCTTTAAGTGATTTTTATTTTTCCCTTTGAATGGCTTCTACCTGTTGGCTCGTGTTCTCCTGTATTTCTTTAAGGGAATTATTTATGTCCTTCTTGAAGTCTTGTAGCAGGATCATGCCATGTGATTTTAAGTTCAGGTTTTGCTTTTCTGGTGTGTTGGGGTATCCAGGACTTGCTGTTGTTGGAGAACTTGGTTCAGATGGAGCCATGTTGCTTTGGTTTTTGTTGGTGATGTTCTTGTCTTTGCCTTTTGCCATCTGGTTATCTCTAGTGTTAGCTGGTGTTGCTGTCTCTGAATGTGGCTTCTCTGTGTTCCTGGGAGACTCCTTCTCTCTGTGTATACCCGTATATAAGTACTTCTGTGAGACCTGCTCTCTTGTAATTGTATTTGGGTATGTAGCTTTGTGGCCTGATCAACTATGGGTATAGGTGGTCATCGGAATGCTTCTGGCCCAGGCAGTTCATAGGCTCTTGTGTCCTCAGGGTTTCTGGCTGTTTCCTCTGAGCAGTAGAGGTTGTCCTACTATACTTCTGGGCCTCTCTGCACTCTGAGTGGTTAGTTACTTCTGTGCTGTCACTTGGATATGGCACAAAGTTGCAGAAGGTGGTCCCAAGCTGGAAAAGGAAACCAGAGGGTTTCCACCAGAGGATTCAGGATGGGATCCTTTGAGCTGCAGGGCAGGTCTCACCTGTGCTGACTGTCTGCTCTCCTCTGCTGGGTGGATAGCTAGATTTCTGCTCCACTTGGATATGGTGTGTTGTGGCAGAGGATGGCCCCAAGCTCTGAACGCTGAACTCCCTCTAACCGCAGGACTCCCTGCAGGCCAGATGTTCCCTGGCAGGATAGGTACCCAGACAGCTGTCGGGTTGCCCAGCTCCTGGGTGCAGGTGGAGCCCTGGCGGGCTGTGTCCCAAGTGATCTTTCACTCTGGTGTTCCTTGCCTACCTGGGTGACCTGTCTGCTTGGTCACAGGAGCACAGAGGCTGGCGGCCTCACCTAAGAACTCAGGAGTCCCTCTAACCATGGGACTCCCTGCAGGTCAGATGCTCCCTGGCAGGATAGGTGCCCAGATGGCTGTGGGGTTGCCCAGCTCCTGGGTGCAGGTAGAGCCCTGGTGGGCTGTGTCCTGAGAGATCTTACACCCTGGTGTTCCCTGCCTACCTGGCTGAGCTGTCTATTTAACAACAGGAGCAAAGTTAGTGGCGGCCTCACCTCTGAATGTGGGATTCCCTCTGCCATTTGTCTTTTCTGGATAGATTTGCTTGTAGTTGAAGAATGGACATTTTCTTTGCATAGTAGCTAGCTTGCCACAATTGAAGCAACTCCATATAAAGGTTATTGATGCTCATCATCTTCTTGGAAGTGGAATGGGGGTACTGGCAGGAGCAGACCTGTCTCATAGTCAGACCATCTCTTGTAATGAAATAATTTTAAATGGCATGTTCTGTGAATTTCTGATATTTTTGAAGACCAACTATCTATAGTATATCTGAATTGTCAGATACACTGTTTATTCTTAACTATTTGCTATCCAAATAACCTTGAAAACATTTTTTTGTAGTTAACTAAACTAGTATCTATATGACCATGAGTTTGACTGTCTGACTATTAACTTGTATTTTTTTTTTATTTATCCATAACAGTTCATAAGAGCATCTTTAAAAGGATAGGAACTTTACATTGTATCTTTAAGAATTATATCAGCACATTTTGTCACATAAACATTGAAAACATATATACATTATTTGTATCAAAATTAAGTTTAAATTTGTTTCAATATTTAATAACATATTCCCATGTATCAAAAATAACCTTATTTTTCTATCAGTATACAAAATTGTGTACCAATGTATCAAAACAACCTTTTTTCTGTATCAATATACAAAGTTCTGTGCTAATACATCAAAATATAACCTCAACTTTGCATCAAATTATAAAGATCTATCCCAATGTATGATTATGGCTAAAATATTTTTTGGTTTAAGTGTAGATTCAATAATCTACACCTTGTTTTCTTATTACTCCTATAATATTCCTATTTCCCTTTCTTCTCAACATCTTTCCCCTTATTTAAGAAAGAATAAAAGAGAAAAGGAAAGAAAATAATTCCTGAATCTGAGTACCAAACTTTGCTTTTCCCCTGTCCAAAACTAGAACTATTTGTAGCCAGCTACTATTAAATAATGACAAACATTCAACACCCATTACATGATCTAAAATCATCCACCCCACTTCCTGGGAATGAGGTGTGGTTGTCTTATAATTTCTTCCTGCTGATTTTGGATATAGTCAGTTTTGGGCAAAGGACCAAGAAAATTAGGAAAATGTTTTTTCTTGATAATGTCAATGAGAAGCACTTTTTGTAAAGTGTTTATGCATTTTGTATTCATATAAGATGTATCAGAAAGCTTAGTTGGACACATTAGAAAGCTTAACTTGTCAGTCAACCTTTAAAACTATTGTAGTGATGCTTAGTGATATCTTATACATGTCATTTTCATTTTCTTTAGAAATAATGATGCTGAACTACTTATGTGTGTATTAGCTGTTCTTTTATTTTCATTTATTTATTTTTTTATTTTATTCAATACATTTCATTATTTACATTTCAAATGATTTCCCCTTTTCTAGCCCCCCACTCCCCGAAAGTCCCATAAGCCCCCTTCTCTCCCCCTGTCCTCCCACCCACCCCTTCCCACTTCCCCGTTCTGGTTTTGCCCTATACTTCTTCACTGAGTCTTTCTAGAACAAGGGGCCACTCCTCCTTTCTTCTTGTACCTCATTTGATGTATGGATTATGTTTGGGGTATTCCAGTTTTCTAGGTTAATATCCACTTATTAGTGAGTGCATACCATGAGCCACCTTTTGAGTCTGGGTTACCTCACTTAGTATGATGTTTTCTAGCTCCATCCATTTGCCTAAGAATTTCATGAATTCATTGTTTCTAATGGCTGAATAGTACTCCATTGTGTAGATATACCACATTTTTTGCATCCACTCTTCTGTTGAGGGATACCTGAGTTCTTTCCAGCATCTGGCAATTATAAATAGGGCTGCTATGAACATAGTAGAGCATGTATCCTTATTACATGGTGGGGAATCCTCTGGGTATATGCCCAGGAGTGGTATAGCAGGATCTTCTGGAAGTGAGGTGCCCAGTTTTCGGAGGAACCGCCAGACTGATTTCCAGAGTGGTTGTACCAATTTGCAACCCCACCAGCAGTGGAGGAGTGTTCCTCTTTCTCCACATCCTCTCCAACACCTGCTGTCTCCTGAATTTTTAATCTTAGCCATTCTGACTGGTGTAAGGTGAAATCTCAGGGTTGTTTTGATTTGCATTTCCCTAATGACTAATGAAGTTGAGCATTTTTTAAGATGCTTCTCCGCCATCCGAAGTTCTTCAGGTGAGAATTCCCTGTTTAACTCTGTACCCCATTTTTTAATAGGGTTGTTTGGTTTTCTGGAGTCTAACTTCTTAAGTTCTTTATATATATTGGATATTAGCCCTCTATCTGATGTAGGATTGGTGAAGATCTTTTCCCAGTTTGTTGGTTGCCGATTTGTCCTTTTGATGGTGTCCTTTGCCGTATTGCAGTAGTTGGCTCAATTTTTTATCTCTTTATTATAAGAAGTTTTTATGCAGTCTGGGCAAGGTCTTCCTCACACTTAGGCCAAGCAATTATTTTCCTTTAAATTGTAGTTCATCTTTTCCTTCCTTTACATTATCTTTTAAAGAGCAATTGGTGTGACTGTGATTACAGAAATATAATCAACATATTCTTTTATGCTTTGTGTATTTTTGTGACCTAAGGAATTCTTATCCAACTTAAAGATATAATGTTTTTCATTGACATTTTCTCTTGTAAGGATTATAGATTTATATGTTATATTGATAATTATCTATGATCTATTTTGAATTAATTTCTAAAAAGAGCATGATGCAAAGATTAAATTTTATTTCATATGTGGACATCTATCTATTCTTTTTTTATTGAATATAATCTTCATTTACATTTCAAATGCTAAAGCATTTCCCAGTTTCTTCCCTCCCCAAAAACCTCCAACCCTTCCTCCCACCTCCTGCTTACAAGTATATGCCATCCACTCAACCCACTCCCACCTCCCTGCCCCCAGTTTCCATTTGTTGGGGCATCTATTGAGAACAACTATTCTGACCATTGCTTTGAAAAGCTAATTTCTCCACAGAAGAATCCTGAATTTGTTTTATTTCTTCCTTTTTGCTAAGTTCATACTTATGGCTGATGTTTAGTCTCACAGTTAGCTACCACAAACCATCCAATGTATTTGTCCTTTCAAAAACTTGTCTATTTTGGCTACTTTCATATATATACATATATGAATATATATGCGGATTGTAAGTTTGTCAATTTCTGTTTTTTTTTACTTTTTTTTTTGTGAATTTCACATCCTGTACCTCAATCCCATCCATCTCTCCTTCCCCTCATACCCATTCTCCACTCTTACAACCTCCTCCCAACAGAGAAAAAACGTTTTGTTGTGAAAGCTTCAGTGTGTCACAGTGTGCCACACAGTATACCTTTTTGTCCACACTTCTTTGATTGTAAATGTTTATTGCAATGACTTGTTGGTCTGGTATAATGCCTCTGGCATCTTTTCTTAAAGAGACAGAGCTTAGCCAGGCGGTAGAGGCACACACCTTTAATCCCATTACTTGGGAGGCAGAGGCAGGCAGATTTCTGAGTTTGAGGCCTGTCTGGTCTACAGAGTGAGTTCCAGGACAGTCAGGGCTACACAGAGAAACCATGTCTCAAAAAAACAAAACAAAACAAAAAGACAGAGCTTAAAAGTTGTTTTGTTTTGGGGAAGAATTGGTGTCTAAATCTGGAAAGTTATCTCAGGTTAGTTTGGTTCTATGCCCTACCTTGGGCGCCCATTGTAGTTCTGTCTGGTTCTTCTTCCCAGCTCCATGATCCCAGAAATAAGACTCAGACTCAAAATTTATTTAGAAATACCTTAATCATATAGCTAGGTTCTCCTCTGAGTAGTTTATAAGTTAAATTAGCCCATTTATTCTAATCTACATTCTGCCATGTTGCAGGTACCTGTGCTCAGGTACCATGCATCCATCAGGTACCATTACATCTTCCCAGGCAGATCTCCCTGTGCTTCACTCTATCCCAGAATTCTTGTGTCCCAGATATCCTATCTTATATTCTACCCTTTCCTATAGGCCATAGTTTTTATTTTTTAATTGACAGGTGATGCATCCATATAATACACAAAATACTCTCTACAAAGACTGGCTGATTCAGTAATTGATGGTTGTCTTTAAAGTCCTAAGGGTTTCAGTACTGGACATGGTTTGCCTTGGCTAACTGGGTCATAAGTCTAATTAAAGAACTGTTGGAGCTGGGTGGTGGTGGCGCACACCTTTAATTCCAGCACTTGGGAAACAGAGGCAGGTGGATCTCTGAGTTCGAGGCCATCCTGGTCTACAGAGTGAGTTCTAGGACAGTCAGTGCTACACAGAGAAATCCTGTCTTGAAAAACTGAAAAAAATAGAAAAGATCTGTTGGTTAGCACCAGATTGTGCTCAGCACTACTGCACTCTTGGCTATGACAGGCTAGCCACTGCTGTGGTGCCGCAGACACTACAGTTATGTACAGCTTTTAGTTCTTTCCTTCATTGGAAGCTAACCCTAACCCTAACCCTAACCCTAACCCTAACCCTAACCCTAACCCTAACCCTAACCCTAACCCTAACCCTAACCTGTACAAACATCATGACCAAGAAGCAAGCTAGGGAGGAAAGGGTTTATTCAGCTTACATTCCCACAAAGCTGTTCATCACCAAAGGAAGTCAGGACTGGAACTCAAGCAGATTGGGAAGCAGGAGCTGATGCAGAGGACATGGAGGGATGTACCTTACTGGCTTGCTTCCCATGGCTTGCTCAGCTTGCTTTATTATAGAACCCAGGAGTACCAGCCCAGGGATGGCACCACCCACAATGGGCCCTCTCCCCCCTTGATCACTAATTGAGAAAATGCATTACAGCTGTATCCCATGAAGGTATTTCCTCACCTGAAGCTCCTTTCTCTGTGATAACTCTAGCCTAAGTTAAGTTGACACACAAAACCAGCTGGTACAAGCACCTTCTGGTACCATGAAAAAATAGTGCACATGGAGGAGGATTTCAGATCAAATCCTGCTCAGGGCCTCCAGGCCCAGTGTCTGAACTACATGATGTCTTAAGCAATAGGTATTTACTTTTTACCTCTGGGGGTGGGGGTGGGGCATCAAGGATAGCACTCATAGCCTGTGATGGTTTGGGGCTGTCTGTGGGTGGGGCCATCAAGCACAGTATTCATAGAGGGCTTTTTATGTTAGGTTTTGGAATTACATAACCAATGAATCTTGGTGAAGCATTGTCAGCTTAGGAAAATTCACCTGGTATTTTGTCAGTGTTTTTCACCAGCCAAATAAGCTACATTGGCTAGCTAGTAAATCAGTGAATCTGTCTTCACCTCCCCAGAACTGAGATTTCAAGCATGTGACACTTTGCTTAGCATTTTTGTTTGTTTTGTTTTGCTTTGTTTTGTTAATGTCGATACTGATGATTAAACCCGGGTTCTCATACTTGCAATGCAAGCATTTTACTGATTAGTTTATATCTGTTTATGTTTTTTATCATACATCTACAAATCCTTAGCCCCTAGTTGACACGACGATTGGCAAGCAAAGTACCAGCTTCTCAATTCTTTGGCAACTGGTTAATGTTGTATTTTTCCCCATTGGTTTTTCCATGGTGTGAGCTTCTAGACTTAGGTTCAGAAATACTGCTGACACCCTGACCCAAATCAAATGCTGTCATCATTGCTTTCTGTTTTATTCATGTCTCCATATTGTCTAATTCAATTTGTTGAGTGGTTATTTATTTACTTTCATTTTTTAAACCTTTTTCTGTTTTGTCCCTTTCTTTTTCTCCTTTATTTTTTGTCTTTTTTCTTGTTTCTTTTTCTTTTTTTGTTTCTTCCTTACTTCTTTCTTTCCTTTTATCTATTTATTTTTTGACATAAACTCTCTTGCATCCCATCCCAGGCTGGCCTCAAATTTTCTGTTTGTCAAGGAAGACCTTGAACTGTAACTTCCTGGTGCTGGAATTTGAGGCATGTATTTGCTAAGCACAATGTATGTAGTGTTGAAGCTCGAACTAATCTAGCCATCATTTCTTCCACCACTGGGCACTGGCTGCCCTTCTGTGCTCTCCTCTGCATTACTGGTATGGTTTTTTCCTCATTCCTGTGCAACCTTGTCCTAAAATCATCTTTTGGTGATCCATCCTTACCAGAGTGTTTATAATGGATGCTGCCTTTACAGTTTCAGATCTTTTTTTCTATTCTTCCTCCATTCCCAGCACTTATCAGGTCTCATATACTCTGTAATTTACCTATTAATTCTGTTGATTGTTACTTAGTCACAGTAGAATATAGGTTCCACATTTGTTCTCTTGCTGGTGACATTGAGGACAATGCTTGGAATACTGTAATCTCTCTGTACTGCTTGTTGAATTTATAATTTACCTCTTGTGGTCAGATTCCAGGCAGGAAAGGGAAGTAGATGAAAAATAAGGTGAAGTAAGAAAGAAAAAAAACAGATGTTTGAGTGGATGTGGAAAAGGAGAAGGAGAAGGAGAAGGAGAAGGAGAAGGAGAAGGAGAAGGAGAAGGAGAGGAGTGTTGGAAGAAGAGTAAGAAGAAAAGAGAAGTAGCCATCACAAGAAAATAGAAGCAAAGTTGAGAATTCTTCACAAACTTGCTGGCTAAAGCAAATCACCTGAAAGTGTCTTCTTCTTCTTCTTCTTCTTCTTTTTTTTTTTTTAAGTTTTTCAAGACATGGTTTCTCTGTGTAGCCCTGGCTGTCCTGGAACTAACTTTGTAGACCAGGCTGGCCTTGAACTGAGAAATCTGCCTGCCTCTGCCTCCCAAGTGCTGGGATTAAAGGCATGCGCCACCCCACCCCCAGCTGAAAGTGTCTTAAACAGATTATCTTCTCACACTGAACAGAACTGAGTTTCTGTCCATAAGAAAGTTGGAGAGCATAAATATCAAGCATCTGCAGTGGCATTTAGGCCAATGTTTGTGTCTGTGGTGATTAATCTTGATTGACCCCTTGATTGGTTTGAGAAATCTTTGGGTTTAGTAAAATTCTCCTTTTGACATATTTATGAGGATGTTTTCACATTTAAAACTGGGAGGCTCTGATCTCACAAATGATTGATCCATCCATAGAACAAACGTTTGAACAGACTGTTGAGAAGTGGTGGAAGTGTGGAAGGTAGAGCCTAGCTTTAGGAAGTGACTCCCCTGGTGCATATTTCTGGGAATTGTACCAAGTACAGGCCCATTCCAGTCTGCGTCCAGTCTGTCTAGCTACGCCATGGCCTCCATGCAATAGTTGACCTTACCTTTTAAAATGAGACAAAATTAATTCTTGTTCTTTAACTTATCCCTGTTGGGCATTTTGTCACAGTGATGTAAAATATATCCCATACAATGCCTATGAAATATGACAGATCAACCTCTAAACAAGCCTTATCATTTCCTTGTTTATAGTATGGAAGTTGAAGCTGAATAGGATGAGATGCCCAAGGAACATACTGCTGGTAAGTTGCAGAACTAAGATTAATTCTGTTCTCTCTAGTTCTATCCTATTGTTGCCAAAGATCACACACATTCACAGTGGCTCCCAGCTTCTCCAAATCAGTGGACATCTGCTTTATGAATACCGTTTCCACTAAAACATGATGTCAGATTACTTGGACAGCTTTTTCATACTCTTATCACCTTGAATTCAGTATTGTGATAGCCCACAGCAAGATATAGTCACATGAAAACATGACCAATGAATTAATCTAGTCAATGCTGTCAGAGCTCAGAGTAAGCCTCGAGCTTTTCTGAAGGAGTGACCTTGTTCCTGAAGAATGGGTCTACAGAGGAAAATAGGGAGGAATATTTAGACAGCAGCAAAACTCTCTGTCTTGTTAGAAATGATTCCTGTGACTAGGAAAAAGTCTAAGAATCAATACTAGAAAGATTAGTTATAATTTTAATGCATCCAGACACAAATGGATGTGAATCTTGGTTAGATGACTGTGAGTTTACAGCTATTTCAACTCATTAATAAAAAGAAAATAATTCAGTTGCTAAACTGAGGGATTCAGGGAACCCCAAGGACAGGGATCATTTTTGTATGTTGTTCTTCTTCTTTCGGTATACTTCTTGCATCACATCTGAATAGCCTTGGTATGTTAGTGCACCAAGGATAAATACACTAAGCTTTGGAATCTACCATAGTAGAATTACTTCTTATGGTTACTGATTTCTTGAAAAAAATTTTTGGTTTTATTTCATTCTACAGGCAATCCTAATTTTGTAGCCATAGTTGGGTGGCAGCATTGCTACATGACCCAGAAGACAACATTCTTGGATTGATGTAATGATCTGGTTGTGTTTCAAAAAGCAAAACAGATTCCTCTTCCTGAAAGTACCACCTATGCACCTCTTCATTTTTCCAGTACCTTAGGGGCCACGGGTCATACAGGTTCTACTCAAAGTCATCAGTAGTGCTTAGAGACAAGACTGTTCAGGAGCTAAAGTGGAAAATTAATAATAGGTAATAATAGTGTAGGGCCAATGGGTTGTATTGGGTAGCAGAGAGAGAGAGGCTGGGAGGGAGGGAGAGAGAGAGGAAGAGAGAGAGGAAGAGAGAGAGGAAGAAAGAACTCTCTAATTTCTAATGCTCTGATTTGAATATGCTTTGCTCTCAGAGAAGCAGGATGGACATTGGGGAGTCTTTTGCTCCTATCTCTGACATTACTCACTGACCTAACTTGCTCTGGGCTCACTTTTCAGCCCCACTAGCATCTTCCTCTGCTATTTCTGGCTATTGATGGTCTCTGTGTTCTCGAATTGGCTGAGCTTCCTTGCCTATTCAAAAAATTCATTGTACTTAAAGTAAGATACTGAGAAAAATGAGGATTTGTCTTCAATGGACAAGACTGCATCTTCTGACTGGGAGAATGTCAGATGACAGCTGCTGGAAAGTTTCCTTCCATTACTCTGACAACTCATTAGAAACTATTAGAAGACTAATTTCCAATTCTCCTTAGGATAGTGTGACAATGTGACTAGTTCCAGCAAATGAGAATCAATGGAGGTGTTCAGGGAACTTCCGGCCTTGGAGTGAGTATGACTTTTCATGTACTTTTGGTTTTCTTTCTAGAACAATTCCAAGACTACATGTTGAGATAAATCCAGCCTGAAACCATAAGTAATCACAAGGAGGAATTTCCCAGGGTTACTTTTTGTGGTGTAAGAAAATTCACTTCTCTTAAATTTCTGATATTTGGATTTTTCGTTTTGTTTACTTTTTGTTTTTACTATCAATGAAGAACAACTTCTGAATAATTTAGAAGCCATCCATAAATATTTTCTCAAGTGAAATACATGCTCGGTATATTTTCCTAATGTTTCTGTGAGAATGAACTCAGTCAAGTTCAAATAAAGTTTATTCCTTAATAGCAGGGTACTGAAAGAAGGTGGAAAATTATTCCAGAACTGGATAAAAAAAAGTAGTTGTTTGTAGATGACAAGAAGAATAGACTTAGAGAACTAGGAGTAGCCAGAGGTTTTGTCTGGAAAATTTTCCATATGGGAAAGGAACAGGATTCAACCTTAGAGATTCAAAGGGCAGTAGTTGAGTTGGGGAGATGGGATGAATAGAAAACAGACAAGATTTGTGAATGTAGGACTCATGGAACACGTAGAAGAGAGAGCAAACATCACATGTCAGAAAATACACAAAAGCATACATAATAGCACTCATGAGGGGTGCCAAACTCCTCATTCTCTAGCTTTCATTAGATCTTCAGTAGACTGAACCATAGGCATAAGAAAATGAGAGGGGGAAAAGTGAAGAGTGTGATTACCACAAGGTACTTCTGTCTCTAAGATGGTGCAAGCTACTATGTAAAGGACCAGACTAAGGGACACCCTTCTGTGATATATGCAGGACAATAGCCAAGAGAATGATAGCTAGGAGGCCTTCTCCAGGTACTTGCACATCCCTCTTATCTTGTAGGTGGGAGACCAAGTTCTTCGCAACTACTGGAAGGGTAAGACGCTCCTGTGGTCCTCTCAGGTTGGCATGTCTTTCTGGTTTCTGTACCTGGCTTCTTCAAATTTGTGAATCATTCTTCTCATCTTATGGGATATGATAGGCCAGCACAGGTTTTGATGAAACAAGGAAGGCTGACACCTGCATTTCTTGTTCAGTTATCACTTTTATTTATTAATTTATTTTATTAGATATTTGCTTTATTTACATTTCAAATGCTATCCCCTTTCCCTGTTACCCCTCTGAAAATCCCTCCCATCTCCCTCCCTCTGATCACCACCACCCCCCCCCCCAATTTCTGAATGGATTCCCCTATTCTGGGAAATTGAGCCTTCACAGCACCTATGGTTTCTCCTCCTCTCACTGATGTCTGAAATGGTCATCTTCTGCTACATATGTAACTGGAGCCATGCACATGTGCACAGTTTGGTTGGTGGTTTAGCCGCTGGGAGCTCTGGGAGTATTGGTTGGTACATATTATTGTTCCTCCTGCAGGGCAGCAAACCTCTTTAGCTCCTTGGGTCCTTCCTCTAGCTGCTCCATTAGGGACTCTATGTTCATTATATTGGTTGGATGTGAGCCATGGGAATTTTGATCCCCATTCTAAGAAGGATCAAAGCATCCACACTTTGGTCTTCTTTCTTGAGATTCATGTGGTCTGTGAGTTGTATCTTGGTTGTTCTAAGGTTTTGGGCTAATATCCAGTTATCAGTGAGTGAATGCTGTGTGTGTTCTTTTGTTCTTGGGTTATCTCACTCAGGATGATATTTTCTAGCTCCATCCATTTGCCTAGGAATTTCATGAATTCATTGTTTTTAATAGCTAAGTAGTACTCCACTATGCAAATGTACCACATTTTCTGTATCTATTCCTCTGTTGAGGGATATCTGGGTTCTTTTCAGCTTCTGGCTATTAAATAAATAAGGCTGCTATGAACATAATTGTGCATGTGTCCTTATTACATGTTGGAACATCTTCTGGGTATATGCCCAGGAGTGGTTCTAGGAGGAGGTACCAGGGTCCTCTGGTAGTGCTATGTCCAATTTTCTGAGGAACCACCAAACTTATTTCCAGAGTGGTTTTAACAGTTTGCAATCCCACCAGCAATGGAAAAGTGTTCCTATTTTTCCACATCCTCTCCAGCATTTGCTGTCCCCTGAGTTTTGATCCTGGACATTCTGACTGGTGTGATGTGAAATCTCAGGATTGTTTTGATTTGTATTTCCCTGATGATTAAGGATGTTAAACATTTCTTTAGGTATTTCTCAGCCATCCAGTATTCCTCAGTTGAGAATGCTTTGTTTAGCTCTGTACCTGATTTTTTAATAGGGTTATTTGGTTCTCTGGAGTCTAACTTCTTGAATTTTTTTTTTATGTATTGGAAATTAGCCCTCTATCAGATGTAGGATTAGCAAAGATCTTTCCCCAATCTGTTGGTAGCTGTTTTGTCCTATTGACAGTGTCCTTTGCCTTACAGAAACTTTGCAATTTTATGATGTCTCATAGGTCAATTCTTGAACTTAGAACATAAGCTATTGGTGTTCTATTCAAGAACTTTTCCCCTGTGCCCATGTGCTTCAGGTTCTTCTCCACTTTCTCTTCTTCTTCTTCTTTTTTTCTTTTTTTTAATTCGATATATTTCTTATTTACATTTCAAATGATTTCCCCTTTTCTAGCCCCCCACTCCCCGAAAGTCCCGCAAGCCCCCTTTTCTCCCCCTGTCCTCCCACCCACCCCTTCCCTCTTCCCCATTCTGGTTTTGCCGAATACTGCTTCATTGAGTCTTTCCAGAACAGGGGGCCACTCTTCCTTTCTTCTTGTACCTCATTTGATGTGTGGATTATGTTTTGGGTATTCCAGTTTTCTAGGTTAATATCCACTTATTAGTGAGTGCATACCATGATTCACCTTTTGAGTCAGGGTTACTTCACTTAGTATGATGTTCTCTAGCACTATCCATTTGCCTAAGAATTTCATGAATTCATTGTTTCTAATGGCTGAATAGTACTCCATTGTGTAGATATACCACATTTTTTGTATCCACTCTTCTGTTGAGGGATACCTGGGTCCTTTCCAGCATCTGGCAATTATAAATAGGGCTGCTATGAACATAGTAGAGCATGTATCCTTATTACATGGTGGGGAATCCTCTGGGTATATGCACAGGAGTGGTATAGCAGGATCTTCTGGAAGTGAGGTGCCCAGTTTTCGGAGGAACCGCCAGACTGATTTCCAGGGTAGTTGTACCAATTTGCAATCCCACCAGCAGTGGAGGAGTGTTCCTCTTTCTCCACATCCTCGCCAACACCTGCTGTCTCCTGAATTTTTAATCTTAGCCATTCTGACTGGTGTAAGATGAAATCTCAGGGTTGTTTTGATTTGCATTTCCCTAATGACTAATGAAGTTGAGCATTTTTTAAGATGCTTCTCCGCCATCTGGAGTTCTTCAGGTGAGAATTCTTTGTTTAACTCTGTACCCCATTTTTTAATAGGGTTGTTTGGTTTTCTGGAGTCTAACTTCTTGAGTTCTTTATATATATTGGATATTAGCCCTCTATCTGATGTAGGATTGGTGAAGATCTTTTCCCAATTTGTTGGTTGCCGATTTGTCCTCTTGATGGTGTCCTTTGCCTTACAGAAACTTTGTAATTTTATGAGGTCCCATTTGTCAATTCTTGCTCTTAGAGCATATGCTATTGGTGTTCTGTTCAGAAACTTTCTCCCTGTACCAATGTCCTCAAGGGTCTTCCCCAGTTTCTTTTCTATTAGCTTCAGAGTGTCTGGCTTTATGTGGAGGTCCTTGATCCATTTGGATTTGAGCTTAGTACAAGGAGACAAGGATGGATCAATTTGCATTCTTCTGCATGCTGACCTCCAGTTGAACCAGCACCATTTGTTGAAAAGGCTATCTTTTTTCCATTGGATGTTTTCAGCCTCTTTGTCGAGGATCAAGTAGCCATAGGTGTGTGGGTTCATTTCTGGATCTTCAATCCTGTTCCATTGATCCTCCTGCCTGTCACTGTACCAATACCATGCAGTTTTTAACACTATTGCTCTGTAGTATTGCTTGAGATCGGGATACTGATTCCCCCAGACTTTCCTTTGTTGCTGAGAATAGTTTTAGCTATCCTGGGTTTTTTTGTTATTCCAGATAAATTTGATAATTGCTCTTTTTAACTCTGTGAAGAATTGAGTTGGGATTTTGATGGGTATTGCATTGAATCTGTATATTGCTTTTGGCAAAATGGCCATTTTAACTATATTGATTCTACCGATCCATGAGCATGGGAGGTTTTCCCATTTTTTGAGGTCTTCTTCCATTTCCTTCTTCAGAGTCTTGAAGTTCTTGTCATACAGATCTTTCACATGTTTGGTAAGAGTCACCCCAAGATATTTTATACTGTTTGTGGCTATTGTGAAAGGGGTCATTTCCCTAATTTCTTTCTCAGCCTGCTTATCCTTTGAGTATAGGAAGGCCACTGATTTGCTTGAGTTGATTTTATAACCTGCCACTTTGCTGAAGTTGTTTATCAGCTGTAGGAGTTCTCTAGTGGAGTTTTTTGGGTCACTTAGGTAGACTATCATGTCATCTGCAAATAATGATAGTTTGACTTCTTCCTTTCCAATTTGTATCCCTTTGACCTCCTTATGTATCTAAACAGTCCCATAATGCCTAAAGAAATAGAAGGAGTCATAGAAAGTCTTCCAACCAAAAAAAGCACAGGACCAGATGGTTTCAGTGCAGAATTCTATCAGACCTTCAAAGAAGAGTTAACACCAATACTCTTCAAACTATTTCACAAAATAGAAACAGATGGAACCCTACCCAATTCCTTCTACGAAGCCACAATTACGCTGATACCAAAACCACACAAAGATCCAACAAAGAAAGAGAACTTCAGACCAATTTCCCTTATGAACATCGATGCAAAAATACTCAATAAAATTCTTGCCAACCGAATCCAAGAACATATCAAAACGATCATCCACCATGATCAAGTAGGCTTTATCCCAGGAATGCAGGGTTGGTTCAATATACGGAAATCCATCAATGCAATCCACTACATAAACAAACTCAAAGAAAAAAACCACATGGTCATTTCATTGGATGCTGAAAAAGCATTTGACAAAATTCAGCATCCTTTCATGTTTAAAGTCTTGGAAAGAACAAGAATTTAAGACCCATACCTAAACATAGTAAAAGCAATATACAGCAAACCGGTAGCCAGCATCAAACTAAATGGAGAGAAACTTGAAGCAATCCCACTAAAATCAGGGACTAGACAAGGCTGTCCCCTTTCTCCTTATCTTTTCAATATTGTACTTGAGGTACTAGCTCGGGCAATTCACTTTCTCTTCTATTAGATTCAGTGTATCTTTTTTTTTTTTTTTTTTTTTTTTTGTGGAAGTCCTTTATCCATTTGAACTTGAGCTTTGTACAGGGAGCTAAGAATAGATTAATATACATTCTTCTACATGTTAACTGCCAGTTGACCCAGCACCATATGTTGAAAATGCTTTTTTTCCATTGGATAGTTTTAGCTCAATTGTCAAAGATCAAGTTACCATAGGTGTGTAGGTTCATTTCTGGGTCTTCAATTTGATTCCATTGATCTTCCTGCCTTTCTCTGTACCAGTATCATACAGTTTTTTAAATCACTCTTGTTCTGTAGTAGAGTTTGAGGTTAGGGATGATGATTCTACCAGAAGTTCTTTTATTGTTGAGAACAGTCTTCACTATCCTGGGTTTTGTTGTTATTCCAGATAAATTTGGAAATTGCTCTTTCTAACACTATGAAGAATTGAGTTGGAATTTTGATGGGGATTGCATTGAATCTGTAGACTGCGTTAGGCAAAATGGCCATTTTTACTATATTAACCCTGCCAATCCATGAGCATGGGAGATCTTTCCATCTTCTGAGATCTTCTTTAATTTCTTTCTTCAGAAACTTGAAGTTCTTGTCATACAGATCTTTCACTTGCTTGGTTAGAGTCACAGCAAGGTATTTTATATTATGTGTATCTATTGTGAAGGATGTCATTTCCCTAATTTCTTTCCCAGCCTCTTTATCCTTTGAGTATAGGAAAGCTACTGATTTGTTTGAGTTAATTTTATATCCAGCCACTTTGCTGAATTTGTTTATCAGGATTAAGAGTACTCTGGTGGAATTTTTGGGGTCACTTAAGTATACTATCATATCACCTGCAAATAGTGATACTTTGACTTCTTCCTTTTCAATTTGAATCCCTTTGACCTCCTTTTGTTTTCTAATTGCTCTAGCTAGAACTTTGAGTATTATATTGAACAGGTAGGAGAGAGTGGGCATCCTTGTCTAGTTTCTGATTTCAGTGGGATTGCTTCAAGTTTCTCCCATCTTGATGTTGGCTACTGGTTTTCTCTATATTGCTTTTACTATGTTTTGGCCTTGAATTCCTGATCTTTCTAATTCTTTTATCATGAAGAGGCGTTGGATTTTGTCAAATGCTTTCTCAGCAGCTAATGAAATGATTACGTGGGTTTTTTCTTTGAGTTTGTTTGTATAGTAGATTACATTGATGGATGTTTGTATACTAAACTATCCCTGCATCCCTTGGATGAAGCCTACTTGATCATGGTGGACGATCGTTTTTGATGTATTTTTGGATTGGGTTGGCAATAATTTTATTGAGTATTTTTGCATCGATATTCATGGGGAAATTGGTCTAATGTTCTCTTTCTTTGTTGGGTCTTTGTGTGGTTTAGGTATCCGAGTAATTGTGGCTTCATAAAATGAGTTGGGTAGTAAGACTTCTGTTTCTATTTTGTGGAATAGTTAGTTTGAAAAGTATTTGTGTTAAGTCTTCTTTGAAGGTCTGGTAGAACTCTGCATTGAACCCATCTGATCCTGGGCTTTTTTTTTGGTTCGGAGACCATTAATGACTGCTTCTGTTTCTTTAGGGGTTATGGGATTGTTTAGATCATTTACCTGATCCTGATTTAACTTTGCTACCTGGTATCTGTCTAGAAATTTGTCCATTTCCTCTCGATTTTCCACTTTTGTTGAGTATAGGCTTTTGTAGTAGGTCTGATGATCTTTTGGATTTCTTCAGTGTCTATTGTTATCTCTCCCTTTTCATTTCCGATTTTGCTGATTTGGATACTGTCTCTTTGCCCTCTGGTTAGTTTGGCTAAGCGTTTATCTATCTTTTTTTTTTTTTCCCAAAGAACCAACTTCTGGTTTGGTTGATTCTTTGTATAGTTCTTTTTGCTTCTACTTGGCTGATTTCAGCCCTGAGTTTTATGATTTCATGCTGTCTACTCCTCTTGGATATATTTGCTTCTTTTTGTTCTGGAGCCTTTAGCTGTGCTGTTAAACTTCTAGTATATGCTCTTTCCAGTTTATTTTTGGAGGCACTCACAGCTATGAGTTTTCCTCTGAGCACTACTTTCATTGTGTCCCATAAGTTTGGGTATGTTGTACCTTTGTTTTCATTAAATTCTAAAAAGTCTTCAATTTCTTTATTTGTTCCTTGACCAAGTTATTGTTGAGTAGAGTTTTGTTCACCCTCCATGTGCTTTTTGTTGTTTTAGCTGTTATTGAAGACCAGCCTTAGTCTGTGGTGATCTGATAGGGTGCATGGAATTATTTCAATTTTCTTACATCTGCTGAGGTCTGTTTTGTGATCGAGTACATGGTCAATTTTGGAAAAGGTACTGTGAGGTGCTGAGAAGAAGGTATATTCTTGTGTTTTATGATAAAATGTTCTATAGATATTTGTTAAATCCATTTGGTTCATAACTTATGTTAGTTTCATTGCTTCTCTATTTAGTTTGTGTTTCCCTAATCTGTAAATTGATGAGAGTGGGGGTTTTGAAGTCTCCTATTATTATTTTGTGGGGTGCAATGTGAGCTTTGAGCTTTATTAAAGTTTCTTTTATGAATGTTGGTGTCCTTGTATTTGGAGAATATATGTTCAGAATTGAGAGTTCATCTTGGTAAATTTTTCCTTTGATGAATATGTAGTGTCCTTCCTTATCTTTTTTGATTATTTAGGTTGAAAGTCGATTTTAGAATGGCTACACCAGCTTGTTTCTTGGAACCATTTGCTTGGAAAACTGTTTTCTAGCCTCTGAGGTAGTATCTGTCTTTGTGGTTGAGGTGAGTTTCCTGTATGCAGCAAAATGTTGGGGCCTGTTTATGTATCCAGTCTGTTAGCCTATGTCTTTTTGTTGGAGAATTGAGTCCATTGATATTAAGAGATATTAAAGAGATGTGATTGTTGTTTCCTGCTATTTTTGTTATTAGATTTGGAGTTATGTTTGCATGGCTCTCTTCTTTTTGGTTTGTTAAAGGAAGATTAATTTCTTGATTTTTCTAGTGGGTCGTTTCCTTTCTTTTGTTGGCATTTTCCATTCATTATCCTTTGAAGGACTGGATTTGTGGAAAGATATTGTGTAAATTTGTTTTTTTTTTTCATGGAATACCTTGGTTTCTCCATTTGTGGTAATTGAGAGTTTTGCTGGGTATAGTAATCTGGGCTGACATTTATGTTCTATTAGGGGCTGTATGACATCTGCCCAGGATCTTCTGGCTTTCATAGTCTCTGGTGAGAAGTCTGGTGTAATTCTGATAGGTCGACCTTTATATGTTACTAGACCTGTTTCCCTTACTGCTTTTAATATTCTTTCTTTGTCTAGTGCGTTTGGTGTTTTAATTATTTTGTGATGGGAGGAATTTCTTTTCTGGTCAAATCTATTTGGAGTTCTGTAGGCTTCTTGTATGTTCATCTCTTTGTTTAGGTTAGGTATGTTTTCTTCTATAATTTTGGTGAAGACATTTACTAGGCCTTTAAGTTGGAAGTCTTCACTCTCTTCTATACCTCCAGTATAGGTTTGGTCTTCTCATTTTGTCCTGGATTTCCTGCATGTTTTGGGTCAAGAGTTTTTTGCATTTTTCATTTTCTTTGATTATTGTATCAATGCTTTCTATGGTATGTTCTGCATCTGAGATTCTCTCTTCTGTCTCTTGTATTCTGTTGTTGACACTTGGATCCATGAAGTCTGACTTCTTTTCTAGGTTTTCTTTTTGTTTTAAAATTTAATTTAAATTTATTTTATTTTTTCATTTTCTATATTCTTTGTTTACATTCCAAATGATTTTCCCTTTCCTGGTTGGGTAGTGTTCCTTCTGTTTCTATTTTGTAGAATAATTTGAAGAGTATTGGTGTTAGGTCTTCTTTGAAGGTCTGATAGAATTCTGCACTAAAACCATCTGGTCCTGTGCTTTTTTTTTTTGTTGGAAGACTTTCTATGACCACTTCTATTTCTTTAGGGGTTATGGGACTATTTAGATGATCTATTTGATCCTGATTTAATTTTAGTATTTGGTGTCTGTCTAGGAAATTGTCCATTTCCTCCAGATTTTCCAGTTATTTTGCATATAGGCTTTTATAGTAGGATCTGATGATTTTTGAATTTCCTCAGTTTCTGTTGTTATAGCTCCCTTTTCATTTCTAATTTTGTTAAATTGGATACTGTCTCTGTGACCTTTGGTTAGTCTGGCTAAGGGTTTATCTAGCCTGTTGATTTTCTCTAAGAACCAGCTCCTGGTCTTGTTGACTCTTTGTTTGGTTCTCTTTGTTTCTACTTGATTGATTTCAGCCCTGAGTTTGATGATTTCTTGTCTTCTACACCTCCTGGGTGAATTAGCTTCTTTTTGTTCCAGGGCTTTTAGGTTTGCCATTAAGCTGCTAGTGGATGCTGAACAATACTCTACTCAATGATACCTTGGCCAAAGAAGAAATAATTAAAGAAATCAAAGACTTTTTAGAATTTAATGAAAATGAAGGCACAACATACCCAAATCTATGGGACACAGTGAAAGCAATGCTAAGAGGAAAACTCATAGCCCATAGTGCCTCTAAAAAGAAACTGGAGAGAGCTTTCCTAGGTTTTCTATACCCTGAGTTATTTCCCTTTGTGATTTCTTTATTGTTTCTACTTCTATATTTAGATCCTGGATAGTTTTGTTCAATTCCTTCACTTGTTTTATTGTGTTTTCCTTTGGTTCTTCAAGGGCTTCTCTCTGTTTACTTGTGTTCTCTTGTATATCTTTATGGGAGTTATTTATGTCCTTCTTGAAGCCCTCAATGAAGCCCTCCATCAGCATCATGAGCTGTGATTTTAAATCCAAATCTTGCTTTTCTTGTATGTTGTGTACCCAAGACTTGCTGTCTTGGGAGAATTGGGTTTGGATGATGCCATGTTGCCTTGATTTCTGTTAGTAACATTCCTATGTTTGCCTTTTATCATCTGGTTATCTCTGGTGTTAGTTGGTCCTGCTGACTCTGCCTGGTGCTTATCTTTCCTGTGGGCCTACAATCTTGTCTCAGCACCCGCAGGTTAATTGACTCTCCCCTGGCACAGAGTGCTGTGGCACTGCCCAGCTCCTGGGTTCCAGTGGGGCTTTGTTGAACCCTGTACCAGCTGTTTTGGCACTCTGGTGTTCCTTGTGCTCTTGGCTGTACCTGGCCACTCAGTCACAGGAGAGAAGATCATTTTATCATGTTTAAGATCATCTATATAATTCCTCTTCTGATTCTCATCTTTTAAATTCAGCATTTTATTCAAAATTTAGAATTTATGGTTCATTAGCCCTACACAGGGAATTTTAAGACTAAATACAGATTATTTTTCATGCTTTGTGCTCCACTTGCTGATTGTGAAATTTAAGACAGCAGGGCTTTTCATGATCATGGATGTTAAATGGTGCACAAAATAACTACTGTATTGGTGAATTGGGCTCAATGGTGATTACTTTGGCTATACCTGGGAAACTATGAATGGATTCCCAATATATCTACAATAATGTAATTTATACACAGTGGTAATTAGAGTAACAAGAGAATCTCAAGGAATAAATATTTTAGCTCATGAATTAACCATGCAAGATTCATTCATGAATGCTAATTAGGATACTGAGGCTAAATCCCCACGTGTTACGAAATCAGCTTATGCTCAATAATCAAGTAGATAAAGACTAATGATATGGGATTTGTATTTTGATTAAGTGTCATCTCTTCTTCCCAAAATGTAAGATAATGGCCAATGGGGCATTTCTGCTCTTCTTTTTGTCCCTCTGGGAAAAAGACTGTGTCTTCCTCCAAGTTCGCTGCCAGAGTTACACTAGGTTTATCACACTTCTGTGGAGTCAGGATAGGGAGGTGGTGTGAATACCATGATCCTGGAAATATTGGGTAAAAGCCTCACCACTTACACTAGATCTGAGAAGGCCAAGTGTGTTAGGAAACAAATGTACTTTTAGAGATATTCACACCCATTATCCATGAGATTTTGCATATAAAACTAGGTTCAAGGTATGGAGGGGAGGGAAATAGCTCAGTAGCCAATGCAGACACAAGGCTCCTCTGGAGTGGAAAAGGAAAACTGGAATTCAGGATGAGGTGACCTGTAGCTGGGGTTGAATATGGAGAATGTGCCATGAGCCACAGAATTCATTAGCTCTGGAAGCTGGGAAAGGAAAAGATATGGTTTCTCCTCTAGAGCTGGGAGGGAAATCTATAGTCTTTTTTACAGCCATCAAATGAAACCTACAGGAGTGTAAGGTAATCATTTGCTATTGAAGCCATAATGTCTGTGCTAATTTGTTATAAAAGCAGTAGAAAACTAATACACCAGAGGCCAATTCTACATTTGTCATTATGGTATCTCTATTTCTTGACACATGGATGCTTATTGGATCAATGTATCATTAAAATTACTTGTTATTCAAATACATGCCAACTACAATCTCATTGGCACATCCCATTCAACAGTAACTGAGGCTCAATATATGATCCTGAAAAATAAATCTAGAAATATCTGTTTAAAAAAATCTTATTCACCTTTTCTATAAGTTCATAGGGAGAAATGCCACTTCAATTTGTGAAGTAAGCATGCTAAGTCAGGTATTCTAACCTGTGTATATTGGAAACACTTATTTCCATGTTCTGTGCCACAATTTTATTTTTTTATAGGATTACTACCATGTCTATTCTATTCATTTGCTTACTTTCTCTACCTTCCTACTGGAAGGCAAAATTTGTTATAACAAGTAACTTGCCTAGGTTTGGGGCCAATCACATTTTTAGTTGATTTTCTCTTAGCTGTGACAAAACACAGACAAAAGCATTTTAAAGATGCAGATTAGGGCTCATGGTCTAAGGAAACACAGGTTTGGGCTCATCATCTAAAAAGAAACCATAATTTTTTGATAAAGTGTGACAACAGGCAAAGGAAAAAATTTGTTATATAGTGTTAGTGGTCAGGAAACACACACACACACACACACACACACACACACACACAGAAGGAGGAAGGGAGGAGCAAAGGAAGGGAGGAGCAAAGGAAGGGAGGAGCAAAGGAAGGGAGGGAGAGAGAGACAGACATAAATAGAAAGCCAGATGGACAAAGAGACAGAGATAGACATAGTGATAGAGAGACAGAGAGACAGAGACAGAGACAGACAGAGAGATGGATGGATGGGCAGATAGATAGATAGGTATGTAGATAGATGGATAGAGATTAGTACCCAGCTGGCTCTCTCCTTTTTTAATTTTTATTTAGTCTGGGAGCCAAGCCTGTGGGATAGTGCTGTCTAAGTTAACGATGAGTCTTCCTTTGTTGGTGAGATCTCTCTGGAAATACCAACATAGAAGGCCCAGATGTGTGTCTCCTAGGTGATTAAATATAGTCAAGTCAATAATGAAGACTACTTATCATAATTACATATCACATTTCTCCCAGGCAGGTGGGTTAAAATATTAGTGTTTAGAGGATTCATGGAATTATGAACCTGTCTTGATCTAAAACCTTCTGCATGTCTCTGAGCTTCCACAAGTCAGTGACTTTCATCTGAAGACCTGAGCCTTATTGAAAGCACAGTGTGGAGATCATGGGTGGACATTCCTTGGTCCATGAAAGCTTGTTTTGTAGCTTGTCTGTTAAGTAGCTTACACAGACTTTCCTCAGGGAAAGAAATCCAGGGTAGAGAAGTAACCCTTAAAGATTCTACTTGCTCAAGACTCTAGATATAAATACATGGGCCCAAGGTATCAGAGTTTCCAAATTAACTCTTGGTTTGCCAGCTGCTTCTGCTCCAGGTTTGTCACCTAACAGCACAAATTTATAAAGACTGGATTCAAACATTAACTTAGGCTATCATTCAGAGAAGTCTAAAGATCCTGAAGAGTTTGTGTTAACTTCCCTGAGAACCTAAGGTAGATGTGCTGAGGTGGCAGGATAAGGATTTGAAGTGAGTCATGACTAGCACACACCATGCTTCTTTCAGAGCATCCACGTTGGGTCTGCTTTGGAAAGAGGGACTGTGGGAGACACAGGGCACCTACTCCAGGGAAACAGTTAGTCAACCTTGCAGAAGGTTGCGTAGGGCAGTTTCCAATAAGGAGGCAACCACATCATCTTTGATCCTGGATTAAGACAAACATGGAAGGTGGCAAGAAAACCATGGACTGTATACTTAGTCTGATGCCACAGTTACTCAGTTCAGTCCCATTCTATGTTTTCAAACTAGGCATATCTCATTCTCTAGTTTGCCAGGGTCTTCTGTGTTTGTAGCTTCACATAACTGCAGGAAGGGCTGTGAAGAACACACTTGCATTGCCACTAGTTGGAATAGCCATGGTGGTGTGTTCTGTAGAAATCTATTAGCTCGTAGGAATTCCTACTTACTGCATAGTTTCAATTATGATTACAGCAGGTGTCTGTATAGAGATTTTTGATTACTAAATCTCTGTTCTGTATCAAAAGCTTCACCCAGCAGGCTTTGTCTGCAGTGAACTTTCACAAAGTTAGAGGAATGTCCAATCCAATACTGATCAAGAAGAGTTGTTTTAAGGTAAATGGTACCTCGTGATGGTGTGTGACTCTTTAACAACTGGTATTTATCCTTATCTCAGCCTGGAATGGACTCTGTCTTCAAGCTGTTCTTAGCCTCCCTCACTTCCCCTTGTTATAAGCTCAACCACCCTCCAGCTTTCTCTTCCCTCCTCACCATGAAGTTTAATACTATTGACAAACTTTTATCTCATCTTTCATTTTCCTCTGTTATATCTCTTAATGACTCCCATTTACAACTTTTCTAATTGGTCTTAGCCCTGGCACTTAGATCTTCCCAGATAGAAAATTCTTTCACTACTCTATCCTGTTACATTATGCTGAGATGTTGGCTTAGGAAAAGAATATCAGGGCTAAATCTGAATCCCTCATCACATTTCCTCAGGGTTCCCATTCTCTGCCAAGTTAAAGGCATAGGAAATCTGCTTTAGAAACTTGTGATGACATTTACCTTCTTGATTTCAAACCATGTTGGTACAGTGCACGTGGCATTCTTCAGGCCTCTTCTTAGCCATGCATTGTAGCATATCATATGTAAATGGTTTGTATCCTGCTAGAATGTTAGGCTCTTGAGTGACAGTTTATGCTTGTGACACTCTAACATATATCACAGTATTCATGTGAAACCATCAAGGAATTGGTACTGAGCTGAGTGTCAAGGTCCTGTGTTGCTCCCTGTAACTCTTAGTTCTCATTGTAGATTTTTAAAATTACTTTTATATTTTTTGAGATTACAATTTGATTATATCATTTTTCCTTTCTTTTCTTATCTAACCTTTCCAACTTCTGTCATATTCATGGTCTCTTGAATTATTATTATACATATAAGTGTTTAAATACATGATAAAATATATACTTAACTATGTAAATATAACCTATCCAGTTTTTTACAATATTTCCTATCTGTATATATTATCAGGGCTGATTATTTTAACTGGATTACCAATTGGTATGCTCTCTGCTGGATAAATTATTTCTCCCACTCTAAACCTTCCTTAGCTGCCTGCAAGTTAAGACCTTATGGTCATTCCCCTTTCCATATTAGCATGTGTCTATTAGTATCTTCATTGTTCATGTCATGTTTAGACAGCCATGTTGATTACACTTTATGGATGTAGCTTTGCTGACATTTCTATGAGACACAATCTCACAACAAGCTTTCTATTCTTCTGGCTCTTTCAATACCTTCTCCCCCTCTTTGCACAATGACCCTTGAGCCTTTGGTGCATTATAGATGTATCAGTTGGGACTGGGTTCCAAAGCTCTGTGATCAATTGTTTTTGGTATTGATTTCCATCTGTTGTAAAGACAAACTTTCTTGAGAAGGGATGAGGCCTACAATTATCTGTGGGAATAAAGATAAATATTTAGAATGCAGTTAATTATTATGGCTGGCTTAGTAAAGTGGTGGTTGTAGGTTCTTCAAGATCTATTACTTCACTATCACTGAGTAGCTGTCTAGATTTTCTGTCCCAGGAGTGATTCTTTTCCTATTGGGTAGGTTTTAAGTCCAGTTAGAGAGCTGTTTGTTACCACCAAGTTATGGCTGTCACTATTGTAACCTTAGCATTATTGTGCCATGCTGGTTTTCATAGTTCACAGGCATCACAGCTGGGTATGACTCTTGGTTACTTCTCTCTTTTGGAAGCTTGCATGATGTCTTCTGGTGCCACGAAATCTAGTCTTCATGGAACAAGCTAGAAGGTCAGATCCAGCTTGGTACCTCTGAGTCACATGTCCAAAATGCATGGTGTCTTCAGCAATAGAGACGTATATTTCTCTTTTGGGGGATGGCAACCAAGGGCAACAGCAATAGCCTATAATATCTTGTGAATCTCATGGATAACCATGACTAACAACTTGAAAGAGCCCTTCCCATTTCTGATATGGCTCCTGGAGTTGAGCATTGTCATTCAGATGAGAAATTTTTATTTAAATAATGCATGAATATATAGACTCACTTTTACCTTAGGTAATGTTAGGTAGATAGCTTATAGTATGACACCTTATGCCTTTTGCGAACGTCCTTTTCTCTCATTTTCTTAATTTATCTCCCACTACACTAATTAAAACCTCCTTGTTTCCAGATTCCTCCTTTAGATCAGCTGTACTTTGTCTAGTGCCCCTCCTATGCCCTTGATTTCCATTTATTTATCTTGTTTCTGCAATAATTCACAGTTATATGTTCACATCTGAAGATGTGGGCCAGGAACTGAAGATGGGAGAGAAGATAATGATATTTGTCTTTCTGGATCTAGCTCACATCACTTCATTTTCCCTAGATTGTCCAGACACACGCTGAATTTATAATTTATAGAAGTTTGCTTGGATCCCTAATGTTTAGTATTGTGTGGCCTGTAAATTAGAATATGTTGACGTCTTCTTTCCCTATTTGTATCCCTTTAATTTCCTTCCTCTGTCTCATTACTCCAGCTAGGACTTGGAGCACCATATTGAAAAGAAGTGGGGATGTGGACAGCTGTGTATCATTCTTGACTTCAATAGGGTTGCTTCAAGTTTTTTTCCATTTCAGATAATTTTGACTATGTGTTTCTCATTTATAGTGCTTATTGTGATCAATGTGTTCCTTGTGGTCCTATGTTCTCTAGGGCTTTATAATGAAGGCATGTTGGATTTTTGTCAAAGGCTTTTTCTGTTCCTATTAAGATGATAATGTGATTTTTGTCTTCTAGTCTATTTATTTTATTATGTTTACTGACTTGCATATATTGAACCATTCCTACCATTCAGGTGATAAAGCCAACTTGGTCATAGTGTATAATCCTTTTTATGTAGTTACATATTCTGTTTAAAGTATTTTATTAGGTATTTCTATGTCTATGCTCATCATAGATATTGCTCTACAGTTTTATTTTTGTGCCTACCTGGTTTTGGTATTACAGTGATGCTGGCCTTAAAAGAGTTTGGGGATGTGCCTTTTGATTCTACTTTTTAAAAAGTGTAATGACTGGTTTTAGTTCTTTAAATATCTAGTAGAATTCTGATGAGAATCCATCTGACCCTGGGTGTCTTTTAGATAGAAGGCTTTTTATTACCATTTCAATCACTTCATTTGTTATGGGTCAGTTGAGGTTGTGGACTGTTTCTTGGCTTAATTTTAGTGAGAAATTGATCTATTTCTTTTAGGTTTTCCATTTTAATGGTGTATAGGTTTTTAAATATTTCCTTACAATAGACTGAATTTCTTTGGTGTCTGCTGTAATGTTTCTCTGTTCATTTCTCCTTCTGTTAACTTATTTTTATTCTTTCTTTTGGCTAATTGGTCCAATGATCTGCCAATTTTGTTTATTTTTTTCAAAGAACCAGCACTTAGATCTGTTAACTCTTTTCATTGTTCTGTCTTTATTGTACTGATTACTGCTTTGATCTTTTTATGTCTTGCCATTCTTGGGGTTTGGATCTGTTCTGTTCTTATTTTTCCAACTTTTGACATAAATGCTATTATTTTTTGAACTTTCTGAATACTTAATGTAGACACCTAGAGCTATAAATTTCCCTCTTAGGATTAATACATCCTAGAGGATGTGTGTGTGTGTGTGTGTGTGTGTATGTGTGTATATGTGTGTGTGTTCATTTTTATAGTTCTGGGAAGTATTTTACATCTTCCTAATTTCTTACTTGCTTCATACATCATTCAGTAATAAGTTCTTAATATCCATGTGTTTTTATATTTACTAGAAAATTATGTGCTGTGAATATTAAATTTTGTTGCATTGTGGTCAGATAAGATGCAGAGAGTGGTTTTTTTTTTTTTTTAAAGATTTATTTATTATTATATTTAAGTACACTGTCACTGTCTTCAGACACTCCAGAAGAGGGCGTCAGATCTTGTTAAGGATGGTTATAAGCCACCATGTGGTTGCTGGGAATTGAACTCAGGACCTTCAGAAGAGCAGTCAGTGCTCTTAACCACTGAGCCATCTCTCCAGCCCCAGAGAGTGGTTTTAATATTTTTGAATTTGTAAAATTTATTGTGTGTCTCAAGATGTGGCCTATGTTAGAAGAGCTTCTGGGTGCCAAGGTTCTCTGTACAACATTTGGGCACTCTGCTGAAGTCGTCTCTCTCCCAATACTTGCTTACTTTGTATGTAACCTTAGAGAGGGACTAAAGGAAGTTTTCCTGTCTTCCTAAGCCTATTGAGTATCTTGAAGGTTTCACAAGATTTCCATTTCCCTTTAGGAGACCATGTTTCTGTGTAGTGGAAATAGTTATACAATAAATAAATACAGCGAGGCAAGAAGCATCTGGAGCAAAGTCTCTGGGAATTGCCAGTCGGATCTGTTAGTAGCTCAAGTAGAGAACTTATTCCTTCTGGCAATGCTGAATGACAATGTGCAGAGTACAGCCAATCAGGAGAGCTGCCCATGCCTCACAGTCTAGAGTTCTGATTGGGGTTCAGTCATACAGATATGACTGGCCTCTTTCCCCAGTCTTTCAGAAGCTGGCTAGAAATCTGTAATTCCACACCTCTTCCTGATCACACTGACAAGCTGACTAGAGTACTTCTGGACACTCAAGACAAATGCACTTCCCAGGTTATCAACATTTCCACGATGAAGCTGTCTGCATGTCAGTTTAAGTTCTTTACTACATGGAAAGCTACTCTCAATATTTTCTAGTCAAGGGCTCCAGTGTTTAAAGGGATGTGCTTATACTGTGTGGTTTGTAAGGCTTGTCTTGTAGCCAAGATGGATTATTGAAAATGAATTCTTACTTGTTTTCTTACAAAGACATTAACTCAAAAGTATTGTCTATACTTTACCAAATGATAAAATGTACATGTTATCAAATAAACCACAAACACATGTACAGTATGATCCTGGTGTCAACTGGGAAATTTGTCTATCCAAGCTATTAGCTGCTTTTGTTATTCCTGTGCAAAATACCTACTACACATAAGCTAAATTTCATGGAAAGTAATCATTTTGGCTCATGTTTTCAGAGGCTACAGTTTCTCATGACATGGAAGACATGATAGTGGGAATAGTTCAGTCTGTCAGTGGGCAGTTTCCCACATTTGGAAGCAGAAAAGGGGACCAGAACAGGGTTGGACTATCATCTTCATGATCTGCCTCCAGACCTTAGGGCCTATGACTTAAGGATTTCACAACTTCCTCCAATAATGCCTCCACTGGGGTCTGGGTAATTTCAGATTCAAATTGTAACAAGTATGGTCTGAAAATGGCAATCTGCTTCCCGTCCATTTGGCTGAGGTCACTTGTGATGACTGAACATATCACTGCTATTGTGTATGTGCTGTGCTGTGTTGTGCTGTGCTATACTGTTTGTCCAAGTGATTACACCCTGGCTGTGTCTGTGATGCTCCATGCCTTTAAGGTTTTCATTAGCTTCTTTATTCTGTTCTGGTAGCTTCTGTTCTTTAACTGCCAGTTCTACAATATCAGGGTGAGACTTGCCTCTAATGCAGATGTATTTGGAAATGTGTGCTACAAAATTATTTTCATTTCCTGCAAGATGATTAGGAATGCTTCTAATTACTTGTTTCCTTCAGACTTATTGCTGCAAAGTCTGTAAGCATATCATGTGTCTGCTATATCATGTACTAATTATGAGACCCCAAAGAATAAAGCTTTGTCCTATGCTTTCTTTCTTAATAAATGTCATTGAGCACATACACAGAGTCCTTGGAACATTGGTTGATTTTTGCCATAACTGTTTATATAAGCTATAGTGGCCGCATTTTCTCAGCTAAAATTTGGGACACATGGTTTAACCAGGATGACTATACATATGGGTACACAGGACATAATATTTCTTTTCCAGAAAATCTGAGACATATGGTGCCCATATGTAGAGAATATATGGCCCCTTTCATGTCTATTTATTGATCCATTTCTAGTCACATGAATATGTAACAATAGAAATGTAGTTTTTATTAGCTACTCCATCAGGAACTTTTCCATTTGGAAAAGATATTCATCATTTCTATTTATGGTAAAATTACTTCTCAATTTAGTGACCAACTTTATAGCGAGGTTACATATCTTGGCTTTGATATTTCTAGTGAATATATCTCTTCACTTCTATTTAGGGATGCAATTTCTGTCTAGGCAAAAAAAGTGCTGTGTGTATCCATTTATTCTGAAAATGTCTGTGGAGGAGGCTGCTTGATGAGGAATGATTTCAAAGTAGGTGTATGGGGAACAAACTAAAAAAGAAGACCATAAAATTTGCCAAGTTATGTCTACATTAGGGTCAACAAACATTGGTGTTTTAAAAAGCAAAATTAGTGAAAAGTGAAGAGAAGGTGAGAAAGTGCCACAAAAATAAAAGATATAATATTTTAGGGGTCATGATTTTCTTCTAGTTTTCTGGTCTTCATTTTGGTCCCCAGTGGGTGTGGATAGAACAAGCAGATGTTTTCAATCCATACTATAACAAACAAAGTTGACAGAAGACAGAATAAACATTGGTAATACAGGAGTGCTGATTAAGTGTATTTGTATGCTGAATTGCTAAGAGTAGTTATCATTTAATGATGAAAATCCAAACATAACTGATAATATAGGCCTATTGGACCAGCTGACTGAGAGACTGAGGCAGAGGCACTATAAGGTGAAAGCTTGTCTGGATTACAGAGGCATTAGTTCAATGCTTACCTGGGCAATTTAGTGTGGTGACAATGTCCCAAAGTTAAATAGATAGATAAATAAATAAATGGATAAGTAAATAAACCAGAGACATAGATCAGTAGTAGAGCTCCCAATATTTCAAAAATTAATAAATCAATCAATAAAATGAAAGTAATTCAGTAAGCAATACTTCTGTGACAGTCTTGTAGATAGAGATAGTCCCTGAAGTAAGCAAGTGAGCAAATACTTCTATTTGATTGGAAGCTAAACCAGAATTTTCTCCTTGCCCTCTAGTAGCTTGCAAGATTTTTATGTGACCTTCTGATAGTCCATGGGACTCATTTGAAGCACAAGGCAGTGGTAAGAGTGGCAAGGGGAGTTCCTATTGTTTTTTCTTCCATTTTCAACCAAAGCATCACCTAACATTCTTCAGTTTGGGTAACAATATAATTACTTAGTGTCTCTCCAAATTAGTCTGCTCTATTGGGCCACAAAAGCAATTTTCTCCTTTATCTCTTCTAATCTGTGAAGGCCAGCAGTCACAACTTTGCTTAAAACTTTTCAATTGTTTCCCATTATTCTTAGAATAAGGGAAAAGTTGTTAACATTGCCAGCTGTTTCTTTGTTTTGCTGTTTCAGCGCACTAAAGTTCTTGTGATGCAAATGTGAAATGTTCCCCATTAGCTCAGGCCTGAATGTTTAAACTCTTGGTACATAGCTGGTAGCACTTTTTGGGAAGGTTGAGGAACCTTTAGGAAGTGGAGCCTTACATGTGCTTGCTGACCTGAAACCATATATAGCTGTCACCTGGGAGGTTTTGCTAGTGCATGACAAATACAGAGGGGATCACTCTCAGCCAACCATTGAACTGAGCACAGGGTCCCCAACAGAGGAGCTAGAGAAAGGACCCAAGAAGCTGAAAGGGTTTGCAGCGCCATAGGAGGAATAACAATATAAGCCACACAGTACTCCCAGAGCTCTCTGGGACAAAACCATCAACCAAAGAGTAACACATGAAGTTACCCATGGCTCCAGATGCATAGGCAGCAGAGGATGGCTTTGCTGGACATCAAAGGGAGGAGAGGCCCCTGGTCCTGGGAATGCTCGGTGCCTCAGTGTAGGGGAATACCAGGACAGGGAAGTGGAAAGGGTTGATGGGGGAACAGGGAGAAAGGAGATTGGGTTATGGGACTTTTTGGGGGGGGCAGAAAATGGGACAACATTTGAAATGTAAATAAAGAATATATTTAATAAAAAAGGAGGTAGAGCCTTGGAGGAAATTTATCAAGCCTCATTTCCTCTTCACTTTCTGCTTCCTGGGTCAAGACTCAATACGACCATTATGCTTCTGCTCTTCCTCTTATGCCTTTCCTGCCTATCATGTCTTCCCTAGCATGATGGACTGTGTCCCAGTGGAATTGTGAGCCCAAGTAAACCCTTCCTGCCTTATGTTTCTTTGTCAGGATATTTTATCACTGAAACCAAGATAGTTCCCGTGGTCCACTTGTTTCCTGGCTTTGAGGACCTGTGGTAATTTTGAGTACTTAAAAAACAAAACAAAACAAAAACAAACAAACAAACAAACAAAAAACCAAACACGTTCTCTTATTACCCTGGCTAAGTTCTTACTATCTATCATAGTTTGTTTTATGAGCCACTCCAAAGAACCTTTCTGACTGTCAGTCAACCTCCTATTGACGTTTCTAGTTTTGGAACACTTTAATCAAACTGTGAAAACTCTCACCTTTACTAGCTTAAAATTTACAAGGCTAGGAACTCCATCTGTTGTTCTACCTTTGTTCACCCCTAAGATAGCACATACCTAGCCAACAGCACAGGTGTAGTATGGGTTATATACTACTATGCTATAGGTATGGAGAGCTCCCAGTAGAACCATGTGTTGAGTGCTTAGTCTCCATGTGGTCATGTTCTCTGGGGTATTAGTCACAACTAGTTCAAGAAAATCTTATCCTTTCCCCATTGTCTGTTATGACTGACTTCTGCCAGTGAGATACTACTCATCTGCATGAGCAGCATCTGTTTCTCCCACATGTTTCTACCATGTTCATCTATCTCACTGTGTAGTTAATAGCTGTAAAGTCAGACTATGGACTGAAATGGCTCTAAATTAGCCAATGTGAACAATTCTCCCTAAAGGTTTCAGATATTTTTTCATTCCACAAAAACTGTCAAATATGGGACAAAAGACCTAGAGAAGTTAGTGCTGTGACTAAATCTGACTGAGTGGTTCTTAGTGTTTGAAACTGGTTTTAAGAGGGAATTTCAAAGAGTTCAGATATGTGGTCTTGAGTAGTCCAGAATTTTGTAAGCAGAGCTGAGTGGGTGATTTTAGTGGGAATTAGAAAAGTAAAGTGCTGGTAGGAACTCTGTTAAGATTATGGTGATGAAAGGTCAGACAGGAATGAAAACTCCACTGGGAATTGGATTTAAGACATTTATGTTAAAATCTGGAAAAGAATCTGTTTATATTTTTCTCCATGTTCTGAGACTCTATGTGATGTATTTAAGGGGATAGATTATGTAATCTGGGGATGAACTTTTAAGATAGTCCAGCCACTCAGACAATAGCATGATTATTAGTTGCTGCTCTTGGTCAGGTTAACAATGATGGTCAGGAGCAAATAGCAGAGTGGAAATGCTAACATTTTGGACTTTTGCCAGAAAAGCCCTAGTAAAGTGAGGGATAACAAAGGCAAGATTGCTGAAGAGGCTGTGATCATGAAAAAGAAGTAAAGTGTTTTTCATCAGAACAGTAACTATGTTTTGAGATCATCCTGGCATCTGGGGGACTCTATTGAGAAGCTCAAGGACGTGGAAAAATAAACTCACCTGAGTCTCTCTTGAGAAGAGGATGTTTCTTAGGTGCCTTGTTTGCAATGGGCCACCTTGGAAGTTGTTTCCTAAGAACTTGTCTCCGTCACCCAGGTACTCTGTGTCATAATGCAAGAGGCCTTGGATGCCAACACCACTCAAACTGACAACAGATCTGTCTGTCATTTGTGTGATGCTGTCTTATCAGTCTAAAGAGTATAATGCACATATTTCAGTATCATGGATGCCATTATGAACAATTCCAAGGAATGACTGGGTGGCCAGGCAATGTATGGCAGGATCAGGGTTCAAAAAACAAAGCAAAGCAAAGCAAAACAAAACAAAACAAGCAAACAAGCAAAAGCCCTGAGAGGATTGTTGTTCAAGCTGTGAGAGATTCATTTAAGCTGCTAAAGATATCCAAGAAAGTTAGAGTTGTAAAGGACACAGAATATCCATCATGAAAACTACAGATGGTAAGCAGAGCCAATTCAAGAGAAAGATTATCTGGGCTCAAACTGGCACAACCACAGGCTGTCCATGCTTCTGGGAGTTCATGTCCCAACACCATCTATACTTAGGACTTCATATTACATCTCCATACCGGTCACTGTTCCTTAAGATTGACTGTATACTCTGATGGATTTTAATATTGTTTTGATTCACTCATGATTTCTATGCCATTGTATTGGTTAAGTATATATCTTTTGATTCTGCAAGGACTAGCAACTAAGAATTTGCACTGTCAAAAGATACTTTTAACTTGGACTATTAAACAATATTGGAATTGTTAAGACCTTAGGGACTTTCAGAAATGGAATAAATGTAATTTAATTAATGAAGTGGCCATGAGTTTTAAGGAGTCTGGGGCATAATATTATGACTTGAATATGACGTGTCCTCCACAGTCTTACGTGTTAAATGTTTAGCCCCTAGACAATGATGCTATTTTGAGAAGCAGAAGGTTTAGGATAAGGGACCATGCTAGATGAGGCAGATCATTCTGGGAGTGCCTTTGAAGGCTATTCTTAGATTCAACTTCTTACTGTTCTGTTTCCTGTAAGAAAACATGAGAGTATGTTTTACTACATGCTTTTGTCTCCATGATGTTCTCTCTCTTCATGGGCCTTGAATCCCTAAAATCCAGAACTGTGCATATTTAAATTTTTATAATGGTGAATCTAAACAATAATTCTCCACTTTAATTTAGTTTTCTCCAGGATTGTTTTTCTTTCACAGCACAAAATGTCTAGCCAGCATTGAGAGCATTCTGTTCTCAATTTGACTTCTTTTAGTTTCAAACACAGGGACTATGATATAAAAAGAAGACAGATCCCAGTCTGTATGATAGCATGTCTTCTAGTTAGCTGTTAACTTGACACAACCCAAGGTGGCAATTGAGGGACTCTCAACTGGGGGATTGCTTTGATCTTAATACTCGGTAGACGTGTTTGTCTGTGAGGTATTTTCTTATTGACAGTTAATATAGGAGGGCCCAGGCAACTGTAGACCTGCCAATGCTAGGCAGAAGGTCCTGGGTTGTATAAGAAAGCAGGCTGTGCACACCAAGGAGGATAGGCAGAAAACAGCAGTCCTCTATGCTTTCTGCTTTTGCCCCTCAAGTTTCTTTGGTCAAAGTGTTTATCACAGCAATAGAAAACAACAAACTAGAACAACATGTCTTAAAATGGCTCTGTTTTTTAAGAGATCTCTCATCTTCCTAGGAAGAAAACAAATACGGGGTTCTGTTACTCATTTAAAGGAACCATGACAGTCTTCATCTTCCTGTTAAAAGGCTGAGCCTATTCAGGGTTCACAACTGTGAGGCATGATGTAGTGTACTAGGGAAGAGTGATGGGGGTGACTGGTATATCATTGAGTATGTTGGTCTGAAGGGAGCATAGCCCTCCCTAGGCTCATATATTTGACCTTTGTTCTCAGCTGGTTGAACTGTTCAGAGGTTTAGTATTGTTGGAAGAAGTGTGTCACTAGAGGATGAACTTTGAGGTTTCAAGGGCACATCCCATTCCCAATTGGTTCTCCTTCTTTCTCTTCTCAAACTTGCAGGGCAGCTTGTAAGGTCTCAGCTACAGTTTCAGTATCATACCTGCCTGCCTCTAACCATTCCCCTCCATGTTGGTCATGGGCTCACTATGTGAATCTGCAAGGATGGCCCTGATTAAGTTTTGTTCTCTTTTATAAGTTGCCTTGGTCATGGTATCTCTTTTAAAAAATAGATGATTAATGAAGACACTGAATGCTCACTGTTCTAAGTCTTATACATGTGCATCTGTAGCATATTCACTGTAGGGAATTTAATAGAAGGATTAATGATTTTTTAGGGCTGTTGAGAAGACAGGGCTAGTAAATGAATATCTATGAAAAATAATGGGAGTGGTAAGTCACCAGGTTCAGCTACTACCTGGATTTTAACTCATAAAATTCAATTTGGAAGAAATCAAAGAAGAACATTAGATGAGATAAAACAGCAGTGGCATTATAGTTTGATTGTGACTCTTCTCAGTAGGTTCATGTATTTGAACCTTGGTCTCCTGCTGGTGACAGTAATTTGGGTTGTTGCAAACATTTTGGAGGTGGAGTCTGGTAGAAAGAAGTGGGCCAGTGATAATAGACCTTGAGATTTATAGTCCAACCTTAGTTCTCATCTGATCTCTGCTTCCTGTTCCACAGCGATATGAGGGGTTGTAGAGTTGCTTGATCCTGATACTATGGAGCCCGTGCCTTTATTACTGAGACTGTATCCCCTACAACTGTGTGCTCATGTAATCCCTTCTCCCTTAAGTTGCTATGTTGGGAATTTGGTTACCAAAATGAGAAAAGTAATTGACTCAGTGGGCAGGTAGGGTCTTCTGGTAGTGAAAAAATGGTTCTATGGAGGAGATATTTGTGAAGGTTTGTGTGCTCAGGGGTGATGGTGAAGCAGTGAGAAATGAAGTAGAAGGCATATGTGTCAATTAGTGTAGGTGAGGTGTGAAAATTTGAATTTTCACTTACAGTGAGAAATCAATGTGGGCTTGTAGGACAATTTGGGGTTGTCCTTTATCAGGATACCTAGTTCATTTTGTGATAAAGTGTTGGAGTTGGGTTTCTTGGATGGGGAGAGAGGTCAGGAGAGCTTGCCAGTCTCCTGATTGTGGCAGAGACAAAACTTCCTACCAGTGTATTTTTGACTAAAAATTGCTACATGGGTTTCTATGTGACATACAATCCTTAATGGATATTTTTCTCTGGTGGATTTGTACCATGGTTGGAGACATTTATTTGGGAACACTGTTGTTTTCTTAAAGAACACTGAATATCTACTGCATGTTGGGTGCTTTGTTAGGGAACAACTACTGAGAAGAATAATCCTAGTGTTTTGGTGGATATATTGGCAGAAATCTGCATTATGTGGTTCGTTTCAGCCTCTCCTTTTCAGGTAGCAGACAGAGAACAGACTTCTATCATTGGAAATCTTGTCTGTGAGCTCCTGTTCTTGTGTGGCTACAGTTGCCAGTGTGATCGCTGAATTCTCTTTATAAATACAACTGGGGAAGCTATGATACTTCCTTCCAGACAGCATTGCATGGAACATTGGTTCACTGATTCTATAGCATGTTATGGGACTTCAAAGTTTCTTGGGATATTTGTGATGGCCCAGAAGCATCAGTCTCAACTTTCTCAGCTTCCTGATGTTTCTTAATGGATGTTTACAACCCACTGGAGTAGAAAGAGGCCTTAGACTCTGCACATAGCTCTGATGTCCCCAAATGCATGAGCACCTGCACCAGTAGTGAGTTCACTTAGGATTTGGGAATTAATCAGTAGAGGACACACTATATGTGCTTTAACCCTTCACCATAGTCTCCCTTTCTTCTTGATCTCATATTTAATATGAAAATATCATCTACCTCTAGTTCTTCTCAACTTCAGATATCAAACTCCTGTTGAGTCATTTAGAAGGTCCTGGTAGTGTCCTCTCTCCTCAGGAGGATTCAGAACTATCAGGAACAGTTTTCATTTTCTATTCTTATGAAAAGTAATATGTGTACAGAGGAAAATGATTGATCTGTGTTTGTATGTGTTGTTTATCTATGTCTTCATGTGTGCATATGTATATATGTGGATGTGTTCATGTGTGTCTCTAGGTGCATATGTATACAGTTAAGTCTATGTCTGGTTTTGTTTTCTCCTATGTGTATCCATCCATAGAATATGAGAATAGAACTCATTCTTAGTAGAGGTAAACATGCATGCTGAAGGAGCATTGGAGAGGCAGGGACTCCAAGAGAATTGGCTTCTAGATCAAGGGCTGGTTGCTTTGGGAGGTTTGTGTGCAGCAGCAGCAGCAGCTACCTTGAGTGTGGTCAAGTGTTCATCTCATCTAAAACATGTTGCAACAGGATATTCCTCTTGGTGCCCCACTCTCTCTTCATGGCTACACATCTGGATGTTGGAATCAGTACCACTCTAACCACGCTTTTAAAAAATATATTTTTATCAATTCTTTGAAAGTTTAATACACGCATACAACATATCCTGATAATACCCACTCCTTATTGCCTTTCTCTAACTCCCTTGTGTCCCTCAACACATCTCCCTCATAACTTCATGTTTTTCTTTTTCTTTTCAAAATAGCTTTTTTTCTTCACATAATATATCCTGATTATGATTTCTCCTCCCTCTACTCCTCCTCACCTCTACTTTCATCTGGATCGACTCTTTCTGTCTCTCATTAGAAAAGAACAGGTCTCTAAGAGATTATAATAAGATAGAACAAATTAAAATATAATATAATAAAACAAAAATCATAATATCAAAGCTGGATAAGTTAAACCAAAAGATGGAAAAAACACCCTAAGGGAAGGCACAAAAATCAGAGACACATTCATTCACATACTCAGGAATCTCATAGAGGACATGGTACAGAGCCCTGTGTATGCTATCTTAGCCTCTGTGAAGTCATATGAGCTTTGCTCATGTTGATTTAGAGGGCAATGTTTTCTTGGTGTGCTGCTTTCCCTCTGGCTCTTATGCTCTTCAGAGGTAGACATTATCTGTAGGGAGAGTGGAAGAGAGGGAGCAAAGGAGAGAGGGAGTGAGGAACAGGCAGAGAGGATGAGAGGGAGAGAGGAGAGAGGAAGAGAGAGAAAGATGGACAGGGAGGGAGGGAAGGAGGGAGAGAAGCAGTGAGGGAGGGAGGAAGGAAGAGAGGGAGGAAGGGAGGAAGGGAGGGAGGGAGGGAGACAGAGAGAGAGAGAGAGAGAGAGAGAGAGAGAGAGAGGAGAGAGAGAGAGAGAGAGAGAGAGAGAGAGAGAGAGAGAGAGAGATTAGTACATTAGTACATTCAACCCTAAATGGGATGTTTCCATCAAATCCTTCCCCTCAGAGCTCAGTGAACCCTGTGGAAAGATCACTTTCTATCATCTATCACCTAAGTATCTACCAGAAAAGGTTGCTTGCAGCAAGTACAGACCAAAGTGGTGATGTCTTAATTCTAAAGCCTTTTCTGACTCTAAATGGCGGTGCAAAGTGCCACTACAATGCTGCAGTTCAGTGGGCTCTGGTTGCAGGTTGTCTGGCTTCTCTCCCAGAGCTGGCATTTCCTAGCTATATCATTTTTGCATGGAATAAACAACCACAATGTTCAGATGCTTCACAAAGTGGAGCCCACTGTGTACTGTGAGGCATGAGGGAGTTGACCTGTGAATGTTTAGGCCACTGACTGCTATTGAGTAAGCCTGGGAGACTGTCCAGCGAGCTTCACAGGCAGCCTTTATGGGACACTCATTGACTCGTGGACTGGGGTTTGCAGCTAGACTTCTTATCCTGAGATGCACTTACTTTCAATTTGATGACTTTTGAATAATTTTAATCTAGCCACAAATAATTTCTGTGTATTTTATTTATATAGCGCCTGTCAGTTTTTATGGAGGTGTTAAGACAAGTGATCTATTTTAGTGCTAAAACAATATTTTTCCTTTAAAGAGTAAAGTAGGGGAGGAGAGGATTCCTTTAAAGCTGGAATCTAGTGAGGCTGTGTGGGCTTACACTGTCTGGCCTCTTCTCCAGGAATACCATGTGGCATGCTAACCAAGACCCTCATGCACTAGCCTCAGGAATTCTCCAAACACAAAACTCATTAATCTTAGGAGCAGCTCTTGACCTCTCAAAACAGAGTCCAAACCCAGAAACACTGCAATCCCTAAGGCGGCATTGTGGACGGACAAAGCAGATGGGCCGAAGTGTGCTTCTGGCGAGATAAGTAGCATGGGTATAGATTCATGGACTTTTCCTTCAAGGACAAACAGCCACAGTTGGCAACATCTCATCATCTGGGAGAGTGTTACCCACAGACACATGTTGTTATTTTTGCTTTTGACAAATGAGTATGTATTTTAGAATTTGCTTTCAGATGTAGCATTATTTTAGGAATTCAAAACAAAAAGATTCAGGAGCAAGCCACACAAGCTGGAATGAGTGTAAGTGGCATCTGATGTATGGAGTAGAGGAAATGTCTTTGGTGAGACTCTGAAGTGGATATGCATTTCCTCTGGTTATGTAATTGTTTATACAGTGATATGGAGCATACGAGTGAGTCACTGTTGGAGACTTGGGGGCAGAGCCAGTCTCATCTCTGTCTTTGCAGTATGTTCATATTCACAAGATTCAATTATTCCCATATTCACAAGGCTATAAATGAGCCCACAAGGCCAGATCCCCGCACCAGTGCTCTGTGCTCATCATTATTCAGATTAGTTTTCCATTTTCTAAACTGGTTTTCTGACTACCGCTCCTGGAGCCTCGCCAGCTCTGAGAAAAGGATTAAATAATCCTTCGCTCACAACTTCCTACATGTTGTTCTATTTTGTTCTTCCCCCAAATGTCAGCCTGTGCTCACACACACTGTTCCCTAGGTTGAGTTTTTCAGAGGTCCCTGAGGCTTTTTACCCTGTGGTTAGGGAAGGTCAGGTCAAGGATCAGTGATTCTAGCCAAGGCCAGTCTATAGTCCTGCGTGTGGAGCTGAGCTGAACCCCAGCTGTGTAGGGGAAGGCAGGGACCCTTGCTTCCCTCACTCGGGTCGGCGGTGTTACCAGTGGTCAGTGTTGCTGCCAGTGGCATTGGTGAGCAGAATCAATAGGAATAAATTCCCAAAGGAGAGGCTGAATCAGGACATGAGGAACAGAAGGCAGGTAATGTCGGCAGCTGGAGTCTCTGGCCAGCCCTGTATGTGTGATGCTGACTCCACTGGCGTCTTCTTCACTCTATTAGTACTGGACTCACTCTAGAGTATTGTCATGACCCCAAGGTATGTGGACGTTGGGAGTGAGAACATAATGCGGCTGCTTGTTCTCTTATAGATGTAGACATGCTGTATCTTCATCAGGAAGAGAGTGAAGTGTAAGGAAAATTCAGACACTTCATATCCCTTTCCTACTCCACACCATAGCACCTCATCTCCAGCTTCTCCATCTGGTCTGAGAATATCTAGGCAAAGTCCAGCCCATCATCCCCCTCATGGGCTCCCCAGTTGGCTTGCTTCTGCTACTGCCAAGTTACTTGGACTGCTGCATCAGTCCCTGCTGAATGTGGGCAGGTGGAGTATTGTCCTGATTCTTCCCATTCATCCTCACATCTTCCCAGTTCTTTTTTTTTATTATATATTTTTATTTTCTATATTCTTTGTTTACATTCCAAATGATTTCCCCTTTCCCAGTTTCCCCCACCCATTATGTCCCATAAACCTTCTCTCCACCCATTTTTCAATCACCTCCCTTCTTTTTTTCTGTCCTGGTACTCCCCTCCAATGCTAGATCAAGCCTTTCCAGGATCAGGACCCTCTCCTTACTTCTTCATGGGAGTCTTTTGTTATGCTAATTGTGCCTTGGGTATTCAGAGCTTCTGGGCTAATTAATATCCACGTATCAGAGATTGCATTCCATGTGTATTCTTTTGTGATTGGGTTACCTCACTTAGGATGATATTTTCCAGATCCAACCATTTGCCTCGTGCTGGCTCTTGGCTCTGGCTGTAGTTCATCAGTGCCTGGGTAGCTTCTGGGGCCTGCCTTAACAGTCTACCCTACCAAGTGAGTAGGACTGTCTGAGCTGATTCCCAGGCATGGTGGTGTTTAGGTTATTCCTAGGGAGACTGAAGGGTATAGACCAGGCAAATAGAGATGTGGCTGACACTTGGCTGTAGGATTCAGAGAACAAAGGACTTAAGGAAGGGAGTGAGGCCTCCTGTAAATGTAAATGTACAGTGCAACATTAAGCTCCTGTGGCAGCAGCAAGTTGTCTCAAAGGATTCATGGCATTTGCACAAAGAGCAGTTTCTTAAGTGGAAAGAGGTATTTAGGTAGACAGCAGCAGTTGCGAAGGCACAGCTCAATGAGTCAGCCCATGTGTGTTCACAGGATGACAAGGATGGCAGTGAAACTGAAGGCGGAGGCATGGTGAGAAGACAGTTACACAGAGCAGGAAGGCACCAGGCTGCCAGGACTCTGCCAGCCAAACTCACTATGTGCCCCTAGGTATAGGGTCTGGGTGAGGCTGCAGCTGAAATATGGTTAGTTTTGCTTACTAAAATAGTATACTCAACATGAGTTGCAGAATGTACAAGAGCCAGAAAAATTGGGCCAAAGAAGATGTAGCTGCGTCAGGTTAGCCTCACTGTGAGGGATGTATTTGGCCAGAGCATGGATAGGAAGAGGATATAGAGGACTCTGGGTCTTGGCTCTAAGTCAGATGGACATATATTCATGAGTGACCAAATTCACATTAGAGAAAATAATATTTATATTTTGGCAGGCATTGGAGTGCATAGTAATAGCTCTTACAAGAGTTGGCCACAGAGCAGGAGGCCCCTTTCCTTCCTCATTTAGGGAACACACACTCACATTTGGACCCTTTTGTGTGTGGTATCTGTGGAATGTACTATAAAGGAGATACAGCAGAGAGCTTTCTGGGTGGATCTGACATGCATGTGAGTAACAATGAAACCCACAGGCACTAAGCTAGAACTGGAGACCTGCATGAGGGAGGGAGAGATCAACCCAGTGTGTAAAAGGCTACCAGTAAGAGTCTTGTGGGTTTCATATACAGTTGGGCATCATTGCTATGAGGGAATATGGAAAAGGGAGGAGTCCAAGAGGAGCCTGAGGAAGAACTTTCAGAAGGAGGAGGATTGGAAGTGGGGAAGGAGAGCGTGATGTAGAGCGATTTCTCAGAGTGAGAGTGCTGAGCTCAAGGCTGCATCCTACTGTGTCTCTATGACACTAAGCTTGGTGTGTCACAGGCAAAACATACTTTGCATATCCATCCACCTTGGGTTCTTCCTCCTTTCTCCCAGGGAGTGACCTCTGGCCTCCTTTTCTCAGGCATTCATGACACAATAAGTCTCAAGACCTCACCAATAGAGGTTTCTTCTTTCATATTTCATAGATGCTTTGGGTCTCTTGCCACATCATTGGTTTAAGGAAGAGGCCTATATGTACCCCTACAATAGACGGCTTCATAGATGGTGTTACCCATGTTTAACCAAGCTGGTATATCACACATATGCAGATCTCAGAAGGATTGAAGATATGGAGCTCACAGTGTGTATCAGTTACAAGCTATTAATTACAGGCTGAATCAGATTATAATTCAAAGTCCTTACTGTGGGCAGCAGCATCCAACCCATTAGCTTTTCTGTTATACTATAAGCACACTTCTCCTCTTAATCTTTTTATATGGAACTGACTCTGTGTTTTCCCAACCTCCAGTAAGAAAGACTGGGCCATCGTGGTAGCATTTGCCTTCACTAACATAACACATGCTACCTTCCTTATTACAGTAAATACCTGCCCATACTTCACATCCCTATTGGAATATCATCTCTTTGAAGAACTTTGTTTTTACTCTAAGAGTAGAGAGGGCACACATACTGAATTCAGAGTGACATAATTCTTTTCTTAATTTCCATGTGCATATCTTTGTGGTGTGTGCTCACATGTGGAAGCACCTGTGTGAGTGGTTGTTCATACATACATGTGCAAAGGCACATGGAGGCCCAAAGTTGATATTGGGAGCTATTTTGATTATTATTTCACCTTACTCATTGAGACAGAGCCCCTCAATCAATCCTAGAGTTGGGAATACTATTAGTGTTTCTAGCTAGCTTGGCTTTAGGAATCCCTGTCTTTGAGGCTGGAATTACAAGTGGGATGCCACACACTGTATACAGGATCTAGGGATTCAAACTCTAGTGCTTTTGGTTGGTTAATATGTTAACCACTAAGCCACCCCCAAGAACCCCACTCTACTTTCCTATCATACCTACCATTACAAGTGTGCAAAACATATGCTCAGTCATTTGCTTAAAGGATGATACCTATGCAACAAGCTTACTGATGGAAGGAATCATGTGGGTGTAGCCCTTGTATATAACATACTGCTTGAATGTCATTAAAAGTACATCTAAAACGGGGACAGTTCAAGTAAGTAAAGCTTCTTTAGTGAAATAAGGTAATGGTTGAAAAATAAGCAATTAGTCAGGGCAATTATGCAGTTATTGAGACTATAACACAGTCACAAAAAGGATGGAAAGGACAACAGATGCCACTGTGTTGAGAAAGACTGTGGAAATGGCACGTTTCTTATTCCTCCCCCAGAGAACTGATCAAGCCCCCTGCTTCTTCTTTCTCCTCTGGAAACCTTTAATTGCTTTATGAGAACAACCACTATTAATTTACTGTGGGGGCTAAAATATCTCACCTCTACCACAACACCTTTTACATTTCCAAATCACTGTGTTATGTATTTCCTAATTGACCTCTGAATCTTACCTTGAGTTTCCATAGTGATGCACTGATTTCCACAAATGCTGTTTTCTTTTGACGAGTGTGGCTCACAGTTCTTACACAGGGTAATCATGGACCCCAATTTATTTGCCACATGCTGCATCCAAGTCTTCACACTGAACATCCCACTTTGAGTTTCTTCCTTGTTCTCAGTATGGAGTTTGTTCTGCATTGCAGAGTCTGGGGTCATGATTTATTCCACTGTTTTTCCCCACAGCCTTTCTATCTTGCGTTTCCTTGAAGGGTCATAGTCAGGTTTTATAGTTTTCAAGAAGTGTCTTTGGATTAAGTCTACTGACCACTACAGACCACTCTGGTCTCTATGCACCAGTGGTATTTGGTGTCTGACTGTAGATGCTCTCACAACATTGTTAATATCCACAAACAGAAGTACTTCCATATTCCTAAAAGCAGACACTGGGTCTTCTATGACTGGCAGAGGGACATGTGGGGTCTTCCATGTGCCCTTAAAAGAACACACCTCTGTAGCATAATAGGTAGGAGATATTCAGTGTCCAAAAAAGTAAGGAAAAAAACTTTAAATTTTTATGCAAAATAAGAGTGGGGCATAATGAATTCGGGTTTAACATCTTAAATATGTGGAAATTATATGTCTGATAATAAGTGGATTGGCTTGAAGGTAGGTGTAAAAGTAGTCAACTAACAGTAAGTGGTAATTATTTTAACCTTTAAAAAGACTCCAGATATCAGGCTGTGGTAGGAGTACCCTAGTCCAGGGTTTTCAAACTGCTCCACTGGCATTTGGGATCAATAGCTCTGTTTGAGGCTTGCAAGCATCAGACCACTCAATGCCATACATACATGGTCACAAAACAAGCATCTCTGGACAGAAATAACTGTATGCTGAGAGATTAGAGTGGCAGCAGCCAAACACAAAGTGTTTGTTACATTATATTCAGAGTTTATACTATGGGCTACATTTATGCTGTTGGAAGTGCTGGATTCATAGCCTATGTGAATTCCAAGGCCAAGATGTGGACAGACATTGTCACCACACAGAAGCTGAATGAACTTTTACACCCCAAAGCTATGTCCTTGGAGACCGTCCTGTTGGGGTCACGAACACCATAAATTGAAAAGGAGGCTAGGAGTCAAGCCTATACACTGGTCCTTCAGTTTAAACAATGATTCTTGTCCACAGGCATATTTACTGAGTAAGACTTCTACACAGAACTTAGGCAACTGCACCATGGAGGCAGGGCCTCAGCTCTCTCTGGAAGTGCTTCTAGTAGGTTGAGGTGGAATCCTGCATGTTGTTGAAATACCAGGATGTTGAGAGTGCATCAGTTGACATTGTCTCCCTGACTGGAAGTGCCTAACTAGGGTTTGGCTACTTTTATTGTCAGGGCATCTGACTATCCTGACATTTTCTTGATTTATTATCCAGGAACAAAAGTGTTTGAGATCAAGAGTGGGGGGTGCTCAGAGTTTAATGAAGCTTGCATCTGTCCTTGACTATGTGCCCAGATCTTCTGAGATGGGTGAATCTGAAAATCAGACCCAACAGTAAAAGACAAACAGGACAATACTGATGAACTCAATGATATGGCACCTGTGCTTTCAGGCTCACTTGGTGGTGTTTGTACTTCAAGTGCTAAGGAAGCATCAAAAAGCAAGGCAGCGAGGGAACAAATGGTAGCCATAGAGAGTTTCCACCAACCTCAGTCTGAGCAAAGAATCAAGGTTTGTTACGGTCCAGGGAAGGGAACCTTGGTCCTTGAAGGATCATAATCAAGTTTCACAGTTTTCTAGAGGTCTCTCTGCACTAAATCTACTGACCACTATAGACCACAGTGGTCTCTATGCACCAGTGGTATTTGGTATCTGACTATTCACAGGCTATTACTGGATCCCAAGACCTGGTTGTCCCAAGTGAAAAGATCCTCGGGGAGGAGGAGATCCTCATGTATACCAAATGATGATCTTTTACCTTGCTCCCTCAGTTAATTAATCAATAAAATGTTAAAGCCTGTGATTGGGCTGTAGGTAGAATTAGGCAGGTTTTCAGTTACCTAGATGGGGGTTTCAGATAGAGAGAAGAGAGGAGAAGAAAGGGAATGGAAGAGAGAGGAGGAAGCCTCTATGAGAAGATGAATCATGAGAATGTGTCCAGAAGAAACAGCAAGTAACAAGGGGCTGGGATATGATTTAGAATAGCTCCAAACCCTGCCTAATCTAGGCTTATAGTTTGTAAATAAAATACCTGAATTGTATGTTTTCTTTGGGCTAGCTAGAATGATTGATTCCTTTTAGACTGCTTAGTGACTCTTTTACATGATGCTTACTTAAGTGTGTATCCACATATGTGGAGGCCAAAGGTCACTATTGGCTGTTATTCTTCAGGTGCTACTTGTTTGTTCATTTTAGCACAGACTTTCATTAGTCTGGAGTTTGCTAAGGAGGCAATGCTGGCTGGTCAGGGAGTCCCAGAGATGCACCTGTCTCCATCTCCCGAGGCTAGGATTACAGGTCTTCATCACCATGCTCAGGTTTTTCATATGAGTTCTGGAGATTGAATTTGGGACTTCCTGTTTGTTTCACAAAAACATTAACAGGTATGATATCTTCCCAGCCCCCACTTAACTTCTGAGAGATTTCCTAGAATGAAACACATCTCTGAAGGGACATGGATGTGTTTAATGACAGGTTTATTGGATAGTTACCAGCCTCATCCCACCACACAGTGCCAACGTCTGGAAAGGGGGATGGAACTGGTCCTTATGGAGATAACTTTCACTGAGACCAAAATTAGTTCTAAATTGGGTCCAAAAGCCAGAAAAAGGGCCGAAAAGCATCACAAGTTTACAGAGTTAAATATTGTATATGGTCAGTGGAGCCTATAGTTGTGAGCAGAACTGAGGTCATAAAGTCTGTAAATGCCAGAGAAATGGTTACATCCACTAAGACGCATAGATAGGTTGTAACTAATAGGAAATAAAAGATGTCATCCTGGTTTGTCTGCTGGAGTGGAACCAATTAAGAGGCTTCTGGGATAAGGTTAGTGTTAAGACTTGTCTTACATCTGAAGATGTGCTTTCTGATGGTCCTCAGTCCAGACTCCATACTGTCTGTCTGCAGAGCTCATGGTCAACAAGATGTTCTAGACAGAGGCTGGACATTAAAAGGTTAGGGGCTCCATGAAGATGTGCAAATGTCTATGCCATGTCTATCAGTTTGGTAGAGAATGAGTCGGTTTTCTATGGTTGTAAAAAAATCACTTAGATTATTGACTTAAAGGAAGAGGCATTTATTTTTGGCTCACAGTTATGCAGGTTTAGTTCCACAATCAGTTGACCTGCTGTTCCTGAGCCTGTGAGTACATATCACCACATAGTGGGAATGCATGTTGCATGGACATCAACTCTACTCAGTACATAGGAGTTTGGAAACACAAAAAGAAAGGAAGAACAGGGTCTTATTCTATGGTCATTTTCAGGGGTTTCTTTCCAATGACCCAGCTTCTGTCAATGGGCTCCCATCTTCTACAGTTGATAGTGCCACTCAGTAATACTCCAGGTTTGGAATCAAGCCCGCAGCATTCAGTCCTTTTGAGAACAGGCTAGACCCAAAGTATTGCCTAGAGTGATAGGTTTGCTAGTCTGTTATTTTCTGTCCTTCAGTAAATGTTTCTCCAATCCCTCTCCTTCCTGATTACAGTAAATTATTTACAAAATAAAATAATTGCTGTTTTCATCCATTTTTTAATGCATGTTACATTCTGGCATTGATTGTACTCACAAGATACTATTCTCAAATAAATTCAGTTTTCAAAATCTTTTCTTTCCTCAAACTTAAACGCTCTAGGCACTATACAATCTAGCCCAAATTGCTTTACATCTCTGTGAATTTGCCATACTTAATGGGAATAGACTTGAAGGATCTACAATTTTTTGTTTGGCTTCTGTCACCTGGTGTTACATTTTTAAAGCTCATCTACACTGTAGTGCATGTCAGAACTTCATTGCTTTTAGGCTTAATAATATTTCATTTTTTGGATAGGTCAACTTTGTTTCTCCATTATCTGTTACAGGTACTTTGTCTTGAGTGTTTGGCTACTGTGAATACAATGCCTACTGAAATGAAGCTAACTGCCTTTTCTTTTTCTTGCTCCATAGCTAGGAATAAAATCATTAAATCATAGCTGGTGACCTTTATAGCTATCTTAGCCTGTGACTCTGTGAGACAGTCCTTAACTGTGGGTGACTATGGTGATGTCATGCTAATAACAAAATCTAGGAAGTTCTTGCTGTGTTTATCTAGATTCTTTTTACATGCTGGCTGGTGAAGAGGGCCTTCTGTTCTCTAGGACAATATGACCAGAATCTCTGGAATTTGACCTGGACATCACAAAGAACTGAGGTCAGCAGAATTTCAGAGGTTAGAGTTAAGGCTTGACTTGCCCCTTGGTGGGCCTTTGGTCTTGGCTTCTGCATTCGTGTAACAAGATCTTTTACACTCATGTAGCCTCATACATATCTACATATCACAGACGCGAACTCAAATGTGAACCAAAGAACTACAAAGAATCTAAATCTTTCTATCAAAGGCATGATTGCAGAAATGTAGCCATGGAAATGTACACACATATGCACACACACATACACACTCACAAATGTTTATACAGTCACACAAGTACACAGTCACACATGTGCAGGTTCACATGTGCATATACAGTCACACACGTGTACATATGTACACATAATCACACACATGTACATACACAGTCACAGATGCACATGTGCACACACAGGCACACACATATGTATAGACAGTCACACATGCACATGTGCATACACACACACACACACACACACACACACACACTCCTCCTCTTTCCAAGCTTCCCTTTTGCTCAGGCACTGATGAGCCTGCTACTCACCATTTTCTCACATCTCACCTCAGACCAATGCAGCCTTCCCTGATGGATTCCATAATGGCTTATCTACTTATTTTATTTTCTGCTGGTAGGCTTGCACTATGTCAACTGAAGAGGAAACATAAAAATCATGTGACAAATGCTTATACTCTATGGAATGCTGCACTAGTTAGTAAATACATGAGAAGTGGTCTGGCAAGATGACCCAGTACTAGAAAAGGCATCTGCTGTGTAGACCTAATAATCAGATTTATCTATTTCCCAGTGAAAAGAGAGAAATGACTTGAGAAAGTTGTCCTCTTACCTTCATATATGCACGGCCATACATGTATACATGCACATGCACATAAACACGCAAACACACAGCACACACACACAGCACACATACACACACACACACACACACACACATACACACACACATACACACACACACCCCACTCCACATTCTTTCCAGGTATACCTGAATAAAGTCTCAAGAACTCTCCAGCTATTTCTGGGCCATGACAGGGAATATGTGTATATATATATATATATATATATATATATATATATATATATATATATATAATAAATTTGGTTGGTTGTTCAAACTAACCAGTAATGAAATATCATGCTAACTTTAAACTTTGCTTTTTTTTTTATTCCTTCTTCCTTTTAAAGTTGTGGCCCAGAGATGAAGGACAGGTTTTAAACATGACAGGAAATGTTGACTGCAGGTAGCATATATGCTCAGCTTTCTTCTTAGTGATCTGGCCACACATCTTGGGGGAAACTCTAGAGAGAGAATGGTTCAGAAATCTGAGGTTCCTATGTACATAGCTCCATAATTTTGTTCTCTGTCTTACTGAACATTTCACAGACCTATGGGGCTGGGCTACCTTCTCCCAAGTTTGTGCCCTGTCTCCTCACAGCCCCTGATGTCAGCACCTCAGTCCTTAACCTCCACCACCAGTTTGGAAATGGAGTGAGCATTCCTCTGAATGCCTCTTGTAAGAGTACTTGCAAGATGAAGAAATGCACATTTCTAGCTCATCAGAGCCACTTTGATGAAGGGTTTCTCCACTGTAGAAGCTTAAGAGAGCTGGCAGAGGAGATCTGCAGATGCCCAGAAGTGACTGTTTTCCTGTCACTCGAAGCATGGACCATGCAGCCTTCAAGGTGTCCTTGAACTGCTAGGAGAGTATGTCTGTGGATTTCAACATCTTGAAATGATCCCCATAAGTATAAGTGTTTCCAGGAAAGGCTATGTGATCATTTTCAGACATTCAATACGCTCTCTATTCTTTGAATTAAACTCAGTGTCTTTATCTGGCCATTTGCTTTCCCCTTGGTCTCAGCATTTTCTACATGCCCAGCCTCTCTGCTTCACAGAAGCTCCTCAGCTAATGTGGTGAAAATGAAACACACTCAACTACTTTGCTTTGGGGAATCAGTCCTCCTTGATCAAGAAATGGCTCCTTTGGTTGATGATCTAAACCTTGGGAGCTCTGGGAGTACTGGGTGGCTCATATTGTTGTTCTGCTTTGGTGCTGCAAAGCCCTTCATCTCCTTGGGTCCTTTTTCTAGCTCCTCCATTGGGGACCCTATGCTCAGTTCAATGGCTGGCTGATAGTGTCCCCTTCAGTATTTGTCATGTACTAGTAGAGCCTCCTAGGTAATAGTGAATGGAGTGACCATTCCTCTGAATGCTTCTTGTAAGATTACTTGCAAGATGCAGAAATGCACATTTCTGATTCATCAGAGCCACTTTGATGAACCGACTCTGGTCAGCCAGCACTTGTGGGCACCCACAATAGTGTCTGGGTTTTGTAACTGTATGGAATGGATCCCTGGGTGGGGTAATATCTGGATGGTCTTTCCCTCAGATTCTGGTCCACCCTTTGTCTCTGTATCAGAGCTCCCAGGGACAAGATTATCAACCAAAGAGTACACATGGAGTTACCCATGGCTCCAGACTTATAGGCATCAGAGGATGGTCTTGTTAGACACCAAAGGGAGGAGAGGCTCTTGGCCCTGGAAAGACTTGATGTTGTAGTGTAGAGGAATACCAGAACAGGGAAGCAGGGGAGGATTGATTGGGGAAGGGGAGATGGCTTATGGGATATTTGGGTGAGGGAGGAATCAGGAAAGGGGACAACATTTGAAATGTAAATAAAGAATATATCTAATAAAAAAAAAGAAATGGCTCCTTTGCAGCCAATCTTTACCGTCTTACTTGGACTGAACTAATTTTTTAAATAACAGGACATTCTAAAGCAATATACAAATGAAACTCTTCCTTCTCACAGATTGATTCTTGACCATTTAGTGTGCTTTTGGCCAGAGTGGACAGTTAATAAAATTCAATCCCCAGGTGGGCAGTGAGCACTGTTATAAACCCTCCAGCACAGGGTCTGTAGCTTGTCTTCTCAATAGGCTGCTGTTGTCCTGTCCAGCTGGTATGCTCTATGTAGGCAATAAGTGGTAGAGCATAATATAGGAGAGGTGTATATTCTTCTCCCTTTGGAGGCCCTTTGGAGAGGGAGGCACACAAAGGTATTAACATCCAAATGGTTAGATGAGGTTTTGGTTATCCAAATGCTATTCAGACTAGATTGAAGTCAGATTTTTTTTTTGTTTTTGTTAAATAAGCATCCTTTTCAAAATACATACCTTCTTTATATATATATATATATATATATATATATATATATATATATATATATTTGCTTTTTGTACATCACAGTCTTTGCTAAAATAAATACAGCAGATAACACCTATATTAATTATGTTTCCCTTTGCCCTTTTTGAGGTATACTTTCTACCCCCCCTCTCTTTCTGTCTCTCAGATATACATAAACACTTTAGGAAAGATTACATATTTATATACACCTTCATGTATACACATGGAATGACTTCTTCATTTGGGGGAAGGCAAATGTTCTAACTTAAATACCATGCCCAGCCACATGTTGTTTTATAGTTTAAACACTATTTATTCACTGCCCGTGATTTCATGAGTATCCAGGATTCCAACCATGTTGGAACAAAAATATTCCTTCATTTTTGTCATACCTAGTATGTTATTTAGCCCTTCTCAGTCACAGAACACCTGAAACCAAAATACAAACTTGGGTGGACTATAAGTATGTTCATAATACATTATATGAAATTATCAAAGAATTATAAAATATTTAAAATACAAAATAAACAAGAGAGTAAGGAATAGTTTCCAGTTGTTTCAGTCTACCATAACAGAACGTTCTGGGCATCATGAAGCATGCCTGCTTAATTCATAGCAGCCAGTAAGCAAAGGGAGAAAGAGTGGGACCAGAGACGAAGTAAATTTCCAAAGACATCCACCTACTGACTACTTCACTGAGCCAGATCTCACTTCTTAAAATCTTCATCAACTCTCCAAATATTGCTACTTCCTGGGGACCCAAAGTGAACAATTTACACCCATGGAGGCATCTATGCTCAAACCCTAACTCCTGTATAGTAGGAGAAAGTCCGACAGCCATCTTCCTACCTTTGGCTTAGCTATTGCTGTCCCTCTCCTTGTCTCTGTCTGTCTGTCATAGTAATATCACTTTGGCATATCTGCAAGCTTCTTGAAGACAGAATGCACTCTTAAGCTATTGCTAGCAGCAGCGGCGACTGGAAATCAGTCTGGCAGTTCCTCAGAAAACTGGGCACGTCACTTCCGAAAGATCCTACTATACCACTCCTGGGCATATACCCAGAGGATTCCCCAGCATGTAATAAGGATACATGCTCCACTATGTTCATAGCAGCCCTATTTATAATAGCCAGAAGCTGGAAAGAACCCAGGTATCCCTCAACAGAAGAATGGATGCAAAAAATGTGGTATATATACACAATGGAGTACTATTCAGCAATTAAAAACAATGAATTCATGAATTTTTTAGGCAAATGGATGGAGCTGGAGAACATCATACTAAGTGAGGTAATCCAGTCTCAAAAGATCAGTCATGGTATGCACTCACTAATAAGTGGATATTAACCTAGAAAACTGGAAATACCCAAAACATAATCCACACATCAAATGAGGTACAAGAAGAAAGGAGGAGTGGCCCCTGGTTCTGGAACGACTCAGTGTAGCAGTATAGGGCAAAACCAGAACAGGAAAGTGGGAAGGGTGGATGGGGGAACAGGGGGAGGGAAGGGGGCTGAGGGGACTTTCGGGGAGTGGGGGACCAGAAAAGGGGAAATCGTTTGAAATGTAAATAAAATATATATCAAATGAAATAAAAAAAGAAAAAATATATATCTATATCTATCTATCTATCTATCTATCTATCTATATATATATATATATATAAGCTATTGCTAGGAAGGTTTAATGAACATTTTAATTTCAGATGTTTTGCAAAGTTAGCTTTTTTACATATGCACTTCTTTCTTTCCTTTCGTTTTTGTCCCCTTCACAGATGTCAGAAACATGGTTGAAGCCCTGTGGCTAGGCATGGCTTTAAGTTAAAACAGGTCTTGGGTCAGTGGCCAGCCTTACTTCATTTATTTAACCAGCTCAATAGTTTTGAGAAGAGGTAACGAATCAAGGGGGCTACTTGCTTTCTGGCAGTGCCCTAAAGGGGTTATCTGTACACAGGAAATTGTTCTTTAAATACAGCTACTAATTTAATGTGCATCCAAAGTCAGTTCTTGGAAGTCTGGATTCTCCATTCTTGTTGCCAAACATTATTTGTTAATTGTTAGGAGGCAGGTAAGAGAACACATCCTTTCCCTTACTTTTCATATGAAGCAGGGCAAAGGTAGAAATAAGGGCAGACTTAAGAGCACTCTGAATGATCTGTCACTACTTCTAGTCCTTCCCTGTAGCCACCTGTTTGTTAGGGAGCCTTTGCTTTAAGGAGGGGGAGGAAAATGATAAGCAGCAAATACCCAGGTAAATTATTTCTAAGCCAGAAGAATTTTTTCTAATTGTTTTTTAAGATGTGATCCTAGCTTCTAAACTTGAGACTTAAGCAAACACTTGACCTTGAAGCATCGGATTTAGTAGTCACTGTTAGGAGATAGTTTCCTGAATCCAGCCATCTCAGGAGCAAGTTTCATTTTACCTGCAGGGCCAAATCTGAGTTCATGTTTCCAGACTCCAGAACCAACTCCTATCCTGCTTCTTCGGACGTTTCAGGTTTTTCTGTTATCCAGTAAAGGATGTAAAGAGGGCAGTTGCCATTTCCCGTTATCTGACTAAGTCACACAGACAGTAAATGCATTGCACTGCCTGTCTTGACTTAACTGACCAGTGCAGCCTGCTCACTCCTTTGTTCCCTTATTACTCCAGATTTCAGACCACAGCCCAGGAGGGGCCTGGGCTGCAAAAGTTGAGTCGAGGACCGGGAAATCTGGTGACCCAGATGAGTCCCAGTCGCCAACATTTAACTTCCTTACTTAACCCCTTGAGTCAGTCCACCGCACTTTGTGTTCCTATCCTATAAAAACGTTGTACATCGTTGTACAATGGTTGGGTCCCAGTTTAGATTCCAAACTGGCTACCTCCCTGTGCAAACTGAAAAAAAAAAAAACCTTTAATTTTTAAGTTTCTGTCTCTGAAGAGAGTTTTCTTGTCTCCCCCCTGAACCCAATGGTCACCATTCGAGAAGTCTTATTATTCTAAGATGGCCTGATTCTGAGAGTGAAGAGCTTGTTGGGAAGTCACAGAAGGTGTGTGTTCGCCCACACATGTGCATGTAAGTGAGAGGTACTCCATCTTGGAAATGGACCTGGCAGCTCCCTGCTCCACTGATAGGAAGCCCCGTGGATAAGAGGTAAACATTGCCTGTTTATTAAATCATGAATGAAATAAAATGACTAGTTTAAGTTGCTAAGTTTTGAAACAGCTTGTTTAAAAATAGGTAACTGAAATAAAATTCTCCATCTATTGATTGTTCACCATCCAATCTTTACTAATGAAGTGATTAGCATAATTTCTGTAGCATCTTCCCACTCATAAGGCATGTGATAGTCAGGCCCTTTGTGGTACAGGTGTTACCTCTCTTACCAACTCACTCTCTTTGTGGGTTTATTTATTTATTTATTTTTTTCTAATCTGGTTGGTGATATGAAAGAACCACTGAAGTGGTTTCTCCTCCTTACTAATATATTTAGCTTTAATATTCACAGTAACTATTAACAAGTTCACCTTACAGCCTTAAATCTGTAAATTAGTTCTTTCTCAATTAGTTTTTCAGTATAATAACTAAATTGGGAGAAAACTTTTGGTTTCCTTCTGTACTGGCTAGTTTTGTGTGTCAACTTGCCACAGGCTGGAGTTATCACAGAGAAAGGAGCTTCAGTTGGGGGAAGTGCCTTCATGAGATCCAGCTGTGGGGCATTTTCTCAATTAGTGATCAAGGGGGAGGGCCCCTTGTGGGTGGTACCATCCCTGGGCTGGTGCTCTTGGGTTCTATAAGAGAGCAGGCTGAGCAAACCAGTAAGAAACATCCCTCCATGGCCTCTGCATCAACTCCTGCTTCCTGACCTGACCTGCTTCCTGACTCCAGTCCTGACTTCCTTTAGTGATGAACTGCAATGTGGAAGTGTAAGCTCAGTAAACCCTTTCCTCTCCAACTTGCTTCTTGGTCATGATGTTTGTGCAGGAATAGAAACCCCGACTAAGACACCTTCTCTCATAGTCTCATTACAAATGGATACATACATATATGCTGCATTTATGGTTGCACCGCAGGCTGTGTTCTCCAGCCTATATACAAAGGATCTGACTACATATAGATAAGGTTAAAGAAAAAAATGCTTTTTAAAGAGATTATCTTGCTTTAAGTCATGAACAAGTTTCATGATTCATGAATATAATATTGGGGAAATGAAATAAATCTATACATGAAAATTATGAAACTGTAGCTTTTCAAATGTTGACTTCCCATTTATTTGATTTCTTCTATCCCATGTAACTATGTGGCGGAAATCATGGGTGTCATGCTTTGGGTGTCCGTGAAGATGTGGCAAGATGAAATTCCCATTAGGACTGTCCCGTGGGTGATGTTGCAAAAGGACAAAGGGTGTGGGGATTCTGATCTTGCTTCGGGCCTCAGTTCCTTTCTGTGGAGTGTAGTGGAGCTGCATATAATGTAAGAAAATTGTGTTGAGATAAGCTAAATTTTCAGCAAAGACAAACTACATTGACACTGGTTCTCATTATAATAAAACATAAATAGGTGTTTGTTGCTGGAAATGAATCAGACTTTATTTATGGAAATGCACCAGTTGCTCACACACATTCTTTCACTTAATCTTCATAATCCAATATGGTAGTTTACTTCATCCTTGTTTTACCAAATGAAGTTTAAGTAATTTATGCAAAATCACACAGAGAAGTGGATCCTGTTTCTCTGGAGAGATAAGTTTTCTTTTCTTCTCTCTGCCCTACCCAGGCCCCTGCAGAAGGATTTTCCAATGACAATGGAAACATTGCCAACAGTCACTAGTTACTGTCATCAGGCATAAGCACTGGGCCAGAACAGAAAAGTCCTTTCAGAAATTCCAGCCAGTGTTGCCAGCAATCACTGCTACTAATAAACTGCTGACTTAAGCATCCACACATAGGACTGGCTACTGGTTGGGCATGCTAGACCTTGCATTTTGTTGACACTGAGACTCTGATACAGTTGGAGAGGAAAGCTGACAACATGATTGTCAACTTTGGCTTCACAGTCATGGGGATGGGAGTGGGGAGGCTTTGAGAGAACTGAAGTTCTGGCTCACAAAGATGCTGATTCGAGTGTTCTATGCCTTGTCTTTCAGACATTGTGTTTTATAACTTTCAAAAGGAACAACAGTAGTTTAAGGGAAGAGTTTCTTTCCTTTTAGGATGTATTCTGTGTGGTTGCTTCATTTATGGCTGTGCCCGAGGCTGTCTTCTCCAGCCTACTCAGAAAAAAAATGTGTGCACATTATCATGCTCCTGCTTTGCAGTGGAGACATGACATCTTGATGTCTCTCTCTCCTGATTGTCAGCCTCATTCACAACATCATCTTTTGTGATAAAGTCAGTGTGAGGCTTTGTCCTGCCAGTAACAGAGGGGGATTTGAATCTAATTCTGTGCATGCCAGGTGTTTGCCCACAAGCTGCAGACAGGATGCTGGCTGTCAGCTGCAATGCTGACCTTGGCCATGACACTCAGTCCCTGTCACAGTGTGATGGCTACACTTATGCCTGTGTAACCAGTGGTTTTCTGGTGAACCTCGAACATTCTGTTATTCTCTTAAATGTTTTACATTTATTTAATGAATCTTTCTTTCTTTCTTTCTTTCTTTCTTTCTTTCTTTCTTTCTTTCTTTCTTTCTTTCTTTCTTTCTTTCTTTCTTTCTTGTGTGTGTGTGTCTGTGTGTGTGTGTCTCCCATAGCACTTGTAGGCAAGTCAGAGGAGAACTTGTGGAAATCAGTTCTTTCCTCCAACCACGAGGGCTCCTAGGATTGAACGTAGAACATCAGACTTGGAAGCAAGCCCCTTTACTCACTGAGCCCTGTCACCAGCCCTCTACTGTCCATTTAAGCTTAGAATTAGACACACAGATATAGTTATCCAAGAGGGACTCCTGTCCTTTTTACAGTCTGCGGTTTTCCTTTCTATGTAGAATGCAGCACCTGGCTGCACTCTAGCTGTGGCACTGAGACTTAGCAGTTGCTCAGGGCAGCAGGAAAGGGGGTGGTGTGGCCTTTCAGCTGGATCCTGATGGGGTGCCCTCCTGTATTTCAGCTCTGGGCAACATCCATGCCACTGATTCCTTGATTCCTTGGCTTCTACTGCTTTGTTTTTCTGTGGGGTGCTTTTGATATGATATATTTTTAGCAAGACAGTACATTCTAGTCAGTCTGGCTTGCCTTGGGGCATACTCAGAGACCATCAGAGGTACTGATGGATACCCTGATGATCAGGAGAAATATATAAATCTTTTTATTGGGATGATGTTTCTAAATGGAGAGTACAAAGGGAACAAATGGTAGAATGCAGTCACTGAACTATCTAAAAAAAATTCCTGATCTACTAATGTGAAGTATAGTAAGTTAAATGACAACACCTGGCTATGCATGAATGGATAACTTAGATTTAGAGAGAATGAAAGGTTTGCAACAATTTCTATGTAAAATGAAAATGTAGTTGATATCTCCTGTTGACAAAGACAGAAAAGATGTTTATTTCTGAGGTTCGCTGATATTCTTAATTGAAGAATGCTGACTTTTAACAGTGGATGAAATGAAAGGAATATATTCCCCAACCAAAGGACTCTCCACAGGGTACTTAAATATTTCCAAAACACCTAATACTGTGGATTGTTAATAGGCATGAGGAATGTAATTTTAAAGACACTGGGAGCATCCTCTTTTGAACAAAGTAACAGAGTTCCTCCAAGGCAGCACTTTTAAGGTCTTTCAGATCTATTCCACAGGGCTGTTTTCAGACTAGGATGCCAGCAGCGACTCTGTGCTGAGCAGATCATCTCCAGGGCTTGTGCTGCTGAGCAGAGCCACTCAGAGACTCCTGGAGGGAGACAGACTGAGTTCTAATGGAAGAAAGCAGAGTCCCCACAGGAACACCACCTGTCACTGCTCCCTTGGGAGGACATACTGTGATTCTGGTTTGGGTTTTCTGCGAGTGCCAGAGGTAGGCTTCTGCATATTTCAGAAAGGCCCCAGAGCTGCATCATAAGGTGACTGGTCCAGGTAGTTTTATGTCAAATTGACACAAACTTGAGTTATCTGAAAGGAGGGAACTTCAGTTGAGAAAATGCCTCCATGAGATCCAGCTCTAAGGCATTTTCTCAATTAGTGATTAGTGACACAGCCTATTGTGGGTGGTGTCATCCCTGGGCAGGTAGTTGTTTTTTTTTTTTTAATTTTCTTTTATTCAATATAATTTATTTACATTTCAAATGATTTCCCCTTTTCTAGCCCCCCACTCCTCGAAAGTCCCGTAAGCCCCCTTCTCTTCCCCTGTCCTCCCACCCACCCCTTCCCACTTCCCCGTTCTGGTTTTGCCGAATACTGTTTCACTGAGTCTTTCCAGAACAAGGGGTCACTCCTCCTTTCTTCTTGTACCTCATTTGATGTGTGGATTATGTTTTGGGTATTCCAGTTTTCTAGGTTAATAACCACTTATTAGTGAGTGCATACCATGATTCACCTTTTGAGTCTAGGTTACCTCACTTAGTATGATGTTCTCTAGATCCATCCATTTGCCTAAGAATTTCATGAATTCATTGTTTCTAATGGCTGAATAGTACTCCATTGTGTAGATATACCACATTTTTTTTATCCACTCTTCTGTTGAGGGATACCTGGGTTCTTTCCAGCATCTGGCAATTATAAATAGGGCTGCTATGAACATAGTAGAGCATGTATCCTTATTACATGGTGGGGAGTCCTCTGGGTATATGCCCAGGAGTGGTATAGCAGGATCTTCTGGAAGTGAGGTGCCCAGTTTTCGGAGGAACCACCAGACTGCTTTCCAGAGTGGTTGTACCAATTTGCAACCCCACCAGCAGTGGAGGAGTGTTCCTCTTTCTCCACACCCTCTCCAACACCTGCTGTCTCCTGAATTTTTAATCTTAGCCATTCTGACTGGTGTAAGATGAAATCTTAGGGTTGTTTTGATTTGCATTTCCCTAATGACTAATGAAGTTGAGCATTTTTTAAGATGCTTCTCTGCCATCTGAAGTTCTTCAGGTGAGAATTCTTTGTTTAACTCTGTACCCCATTTTTTAATAGGGTTGTTCGGTTTTCTGGAGTCTAACTTCTTGAGTTCTTTATATATATTGGATATTAGCCCTCTATCTGATGTAGGATTGGTGAAGATCGTTTCCCAATTTGTTGGTTGCCGATTTGTCCTCTTGATGGTGTCCTTTGCCTTACAGAAACTTTGTAATTTTATGAGGTCCCATTTGTCAATTCTTGCTCTTAGAGCATACGCTATTGGTGTTCTGTTCAGAAACTTTGTCCCTGTACCAATGTCCTCAAGGGTCTTCCCCAGTTTCTTTTCTATTAGCTTCAGAGTGTCTGGCTTTATGTGGAGGTCCTTGATCCATTTGGATTTGAGCTTAGTACAAGGAGACAAGGAAGGATCAATTCGCATTCTTCTGCATGTTGACCTCCAGTTGAACCAGCACCATTTGTTGAAAAGGCTATCTTTTTTCCATTGGATGTTTTCAGCCTCTTTGTCGAGGATCAAGTGGCCATAGGTGTGTGGGTTCATTTCTGGATCTTCAATCCTGTTCCATTGATCCTCCTGCCTGTCACTGTACCAATACAGGTAGTTTTGAGTTCTATAAGAAAGCTGGCTGAGCAAGCCAAAGGGAGTAAGCCAGTAAGCAGCACCTCTCCACCATGGTCTCTACATCATCTCCTGCCTCCAGGTTCCAGCTCTGTTTGAGTTCCTTTCCTGACTTCCTTCAATGATGAACATGGATATGGAAGTGTAAGACAAATAATCCCTTTCCTTTCCCAACTTGCCTCTTGGTCATGGTGTTTCATCACAGCTATAAAAACCCTAAGACATTGGCCATATTCAGGACCCTGTAGCTGTCAAGCATGCTTCTTAGAAATGATTTAAAAAGGGGCAGGGATGACCACAACTCTGCATCTGCTGGTTGATTCTCCTCTTCCTGTTAATTTCTAGTTTGACCACTCTGGTCTCTCTTTCTCTGAACATTTACCTCAAAGATGCCAGTGAAACAAAGAGTTTAAGAGGTGGTGACATTTTTTATCCCTCTTCTTCCTCACATTCAAATCTGATCTTGTTTGATATTGCCAGGAATAGTAAACATTATTGCTACACATGTATGTGTGCTGTACTGGGAAATCAGATATAACCAGTATCACCATGATGTCCCTCACTGAGTGCCCATTTCTGTGGAGGACACCACTGTGAACTGCTGAGATATGGATTTCTTGAAAGAAATGTGTTGGCAATGTGGCATTGAGGGGCTAATTACACCATTCTTATTCCTCTGTGTTCCTCTACATGAAAAAAGGTAGGGTCTGCATGAAGGCCAGACTGGGGTTTTTAAGGAGTATGACACTCAAGGGACCCTGCTTAGACTTAGTTTACCTCTTTGGGAAGCCCTTGATCATCTTAATCTTGGATACAAGAAAGCAATAAAGGCTCCTGTGCTTGTAGGATCTGAGCTTAGTGATGGAGATGACAGGTCAGTAATGGGTCACATATTTATATGACTGAGTTAGATGATTAATAATCAGCAGTAATTTCATGCCATAATTGGTAATAATAGGACTTTTGAAAACAATCCTTCAATGCAGTCAGCCACAGCAAACCACACACACTCTGCCTGTCTATCCTATGCACATCTAATCTTAAGTTGGAAAGGGCCACCCCACTTTACAATTGGACAGTGTTCTCTAAAATAAACTGCATTTTGGGGGGGGTCATAATTAATGTTTCAAAGTCCTCCAACTAATGGAAGTATTTATTGTAGTAGTTCCAGAACAGGGCATGGGTTATATGTACAGACTTGAACATTGTACTTATATAAACACTAAAGAAAGAAACTACAATGGCAAATAGTCCAGAGACAGTCCCACTTCAGAAAGTCAGTGTTACTGATTGTCTCAGAGGACACAGACTCATGCTAAAGTGCAGCCATGCCTCCACCCGAAGCCCAACAACTCCTGACTCTAGGAAGGCACACAGTTTCCTTGTCTCACCTTTGAACAATTTAAAGCAAGGACTAACAATTTCTAAAAACCATAAATATATTCTCCTACTGGCATATCCTAGGTATATAAACTAGACAATTGCCTTATGTTTTATATATGTAAATATTTTCTGCTAATTGTAGTTTATATACAAATATTTTCTGCTTTGAGATAGTAACTATTTTACTATCTCTACACACACTGCCATATCATGTTGTAAACATCACATATACAGAGTAAAATCTGTTTTGAAAATTAGTGTATCATCAAATGTGTATAGGTCTACATGGAAGAGGAGGCAGAAAGATTGTAAAAACCAGAGGTGATAATGACTCCAAGAAGGCAGTGTCTTCCAGACATTTCAGGAGTGGTGCATACAGGAACTCACAGAGACTGAGGCAGCACCCAGGGCTTGTAAAGGCTCAAGCCAGATTGAGTCCCAGACCTGAGACAGGGAAGAAGACACAGGTTTCCATCCGTAATCAAGAAAATATCTACCACAGACACTTTCTGGTGAAGGAAAAAATAAATTGGAATGGAGTCTCACTGGATTTTATTAACCATAGCCCCCACCTGGCCCCAGGCCCAGGAGAAGTTGGGCAACACAAAACAAATTCAAATGGTATTTTATAGACTTTTTGTCTCATACTGCTTTATTTGAGCACTTTGTTTTGCATAATTAGTCTTTTGTTTGTTTATTTTGATTTTTGTTTTTGTGTTCTTATGTGTTTTGTGTATATGTGTGTGTTTCTTGATTCATTTTGCTATTTGTTTTATCTTTTTTTTTAAGGAGTAAGAGAAAAAAACCATAAAAAACCAAAACAACAACAACAACAACAACAACAGCAACAACAAAACCATAAATTAGGTAAGTAGGGAGTTGGGGAGGATCCAGGAGGAATTGTTGAAGGAAAAAATGTGATCAAATTATATTGTATGAATTCAATTATTTTCAACAAAAAGTAGTGCATAGTACATTTATCAGAAACGTTATTTGAAATACTTGTTAGATAATTTTGGTTGAAAGAGCTTTATTTTCTCCTAGAACTATGAACTTCTGTGTGCATTTACTCTAAGCCTTTGCATGCAGAAAGATGTTTAACACAATAGAATAATATTTTTATTACAAAGAATAATTTTAGTCCAGATGGCTAGGAATAAAAGATTAAAAGATAGTATTAGATAATATACTTGTACCAAGAAGATTATCTGGAAAAATAAACATTAAATTTTGGTAAGTTATTTTATGTATTATTTTGACCAATATGCTGGAGACAATGGTTACATTGGTTCTTGCTGCCCATTGCTGGATGTATGCCAAGTACATCATACTTTAAAATATTAAATGTAAAATAAGTTCAGTAGACGATTCAAAGTGGATAGTTTTTCGTACAATCACAAACTAAGGTTTTAAATATGAGTATAGACCGTTCTGTGTGTTTGTTTGCTGAAGATTTGCATAGGTGCTTTGATAAACATGCATTTATGCCCTGGGTTTTAATGTAAAAATACATTACAAAGACACATGAGAAAGAGAGAATTAATAATCTAATGACAACTCCAGAAGATTCAATGAAAACTGAGCCCACCTCGTGTACTGCAGAAGTTTTTCTAAATTCTTCAGAGTTTTGTTTTAGATTTCTCTGTTTAAAAGTCCGCACTGTTTCGATTTAAAGGTTTAAACAGATTACAGTTCTCTAGCAGAGATTTAGAGAATCTGTGTAGGGGCAAGACAGTAATCCTAGATGTGTATTCAATTGAAATGCCTGATGCAATTAAGAAAAATCTTAACAGTTGGCAGAATTGGAAAGCATTCTCTGAAGCTCATATACTTTGATTTTTAAATTAATTTTCAAAGGCTTTGTAGATCAAAGGCAGAGATGGACAAGTTGTGTACCTTGGTTCATCACTGCTGAGTAAGATCCTAGGATCTATGCAGCCTTGTGACTCTGTTCCTAGTGGACACACACATACATACACACACACACACACACACACACACACACACACACACACACACACACACACACACACACTTTACCCAAGATGCTGACACGATTCTTCTACAATAAGACAAGCATGATGCAGAGATCTTGCTGACCCACTTTGGGTGCACTAGGTAGAATGCATTATGTCCTAGGAGGGCAACTGAGAGCAGTGGAGTACTGATGGCTGGAACAACTCTCCCCATTGCCGACTTGAAGCCATGAAGAGCATGCTGGAGAAATTGGATGTCCACGTTTGGAAGACTGAGTTGAGAGATTCTTCACTTTCTGCAGGAACAATGACTAACTCAGAGCTGATTAAAGAGTCTAATGTAAGACTGGAACTTTGAACCCACTAGAAAAAAAAAGGGGGTGACTTTTTATGTAAGTATAGTAAGGCATCAAGAATAAAAATAAGGAAACACAGGAGCCTGAGAAGACTTTTGTAAATACACACATGTGGGTCTTCCCTTATTCCTGGGTCAGTGGCCACACATTCATGAGGTGAGGGGACCCAAAAGGGGAACAGGGTCAGGGTTCAGACAGCCATGAGTACTGACAAATTAACTTCTGGAATTAGCTTCAGTGAGACAGTTCAACTTTACTTGGTGTGAACAAAGGTTTTACAGATTTTGGAGAGTGAGTAAGGATCTCCAGGGTGGGTGTGCATTACTGGTTAGAGTGGGAATGCTTCAGTTACATGAAGAGAAATTCCAGGAGTTTTCAGGAAAGGTTCTTATCGGGAAAGAGGAAGTTGAACCTATAATGTGGTCATAAGCTACATGACTTTCCTCAGAGGGTTTTGGGGTTTACGGGTGGGAAGGACTGATTGGTCATAACATGGTACCTAACTATCATATGGGCAGGAAGCCAGAGCAGGCCTTGTATCCTGAGTTATGCAACTCTGCACAAGGTCATTCTTTAGATAAGACCAGGTACCTGTGTTCAGGGACACTCTCTAGACAAAATCAGGCCGAGAAAGGGGGTCCTCCATTTTGTGCAGAGCTCAGGAAGTCATCTGGTCATGGGGGACTGCAACCTTAATAGAAGGGACTTTCAACACACAAACACAGAATGTGGTTCTTAGTCATTAAATGCAAGTCACTCACTGAGAGCTCCTTAGTGTGACCATATTGAAGCACAATACATTGAACAAGACACAGGGATTATCTCCATTGTATGTGCAGCAGTCTAGATGATAGACAGTTCAAAATAAAGGGATGACAATTTTTGAAACAGGATTTCAATCATTTAGGAATTAATAGGAAGAATTGACAAGTAGGAATTGGATCAAATTAAAACTCTTCTACATAATAAAAGAAGCAATCATCAGGACAAAGAGACAGCCTACAGAAAGGGAGAAAATCCTTTCAGCTACTCTTCTGACTGGGACCCAATAAATAGAGTACATGAAAAGCTAAAAAAATTAAATAGCAAGAAATTTGCAAATTATCCAACCAATAAATGGGCAAATGACCTGAGCTGTTTTCCAATGAAGAAATACAAATGTCTAATAAATACATGAAATAATTGTATGATGTCTAGCCATCAGGGAAATGCAACTCAAAGCTATATTGACATTCTACCTTGTCTCAGGATAGCTGTCATCAAAAATAAATTTAAAAATGCTGGGGAGGATTTGGAGAAAATAAACTCTAAATTGCTTGTTAGATGTGAATTAGTCTACTCAGTATGAAAATCAGTGTAAAGTTCCCTCAAAGCTTACGGTCAGAAGCAATCCAACTATATCACTTCTGGGTTTATTAGGACTCAAAGCCAACATACCTGCAGATATACCTGCAGATCCACGATTATCAGTGTACTCATCACAATAGCTAAGATATCCAGTCATCCTAGGTGTTTACCTGTAAATGTATTCAGAGAAAGCACAGCATGCACAAAGTGTAGTGTTCAGCCACAACATTAATCTATCATTTGAAGGAAAATGGGGCCAGAGAGATGGTTCAATGGTTCAGAACACAAAGTGCTGTTGTGAAGGACCCAAATCCAGTTATCAGCATGCACATATAGCAGCTCACAACTGCTTGTAACTCTAGTTCCACAGGGATCTGTCATATGTGGTCTTCATAGGCATCTGGACTCATGTGCACATGCTCGCATACTTTCACATAATTAAAATAAAAAACAAATCTTTAAATAGGTGAATAAAGGAAAGTAGGTGGAACTGAAGACTATATTAGGTAGAATAAGTGAGATAGAGATAGACAGAAGTCATGTTTTCTCTCCTATGTGGTATCTGGGACAGTAGGATATGAAAATAAAGGACTACTCCATGTCTAGATGGGGACAAGAGAGTACTTTATGAGAGAGTGCAGTGGAGGTGAATATAGTCAGCATATTATATATGTCATATGCATGTATAAAGATTTCACATTGAAATCCATTATCTGTACAACTAGTATGCACTTAAAAGCTACTGAAAAGGAGGTGTCACAGCCAAAACGCAATTTGTTTTAGCCTCAGATGTGCACTTCTGCCACTAATTGTTAAAGTTCCCAGTCAGAAGAGGACCTCCTCACCTCAAGAGGCTCCCATGGTTTATGGGGAAAAACCCCAGACCCAGATGCTGGGAATGATACTTCACCCACAGAGAAGAGCCTCTTGCCATACAAAGGTGGTGGTGGAGTGAGTGGGTCAGAGGGTCTTAGAGATTACCTCGTTACCTCTTGTATTCCCTCCTATTGGCCCCACAGTACAAGCACCCCTAGCTGCTCCACCTCCGTGGATGGTGTGTTCCTGACATGTTGACATCTTCAGCCTGGCATTCACTGTTACACTGAAAATGATTACATATCCCATCCAAGGCCACAGAGTAGCATGCTGAGGTGCTCACAGTAAGTGACTGGCTTTTTAATGATTGTGAGACACATTCTGGAAATGTGTGTCTGTAAAGGAATCACTGAGTGACTGTGTTTGCTAATGTTCAGCATTTACTCAGTACTGCTCAGATTCTACATCTCAATTTTCACCCCTTTATTACGCCGTATTTATTATTAAAGGGAGAATCAGAGGGAACAACTTAAGCCCAACCTGAGCATTTTCTCATCTGATTAGTTTAAACAAAATTATCTCTGTGTTCTAATATTTGAAGACTACATTCCTGTTGTAGTCCAGTCAGATTCCCCTCTTAATACTGTTTTTTATTCTGACTCTCCAGAGTCTCTAGGAATGCTCTTTGCAATGCACAGTACTCTGGTCTTTATTTTTTGGATTCACTTGAACCTGTAAGCAAATGAGAAAAGTCTCAATTGCTGCACCAGCAATGACAAATTCTGGATGTGTCTGGTGACAACTTTGACAGTCACTGTACAGGAGACACCTTCACAAAAAGTCATCTTTCAGATCGAATTCTAATATCTTTTTCTTGGCTGCACAGGGTCATGTGTTGTAGCAGGGAAAGAGGCTACTGCACTATGTAGGTGGTGTATTGAAATTTTGAAGCATAGATTTAGTATTCTGGCAAAATTTCTATTAGCACTGTTGGCCTATGAGGGATAGTATATATAGAGGTTTTAGGTTATAAAATCATCAGTCTGGCTTCCGCTGAGTGTATTTTCCTACAACCTTTCAGTGATAGTGCATACACTTGGGTGAATCTTGGAGGCTGTCAGGAGTCATCTAGGCTAAGGCTGGCAGGTGGACTTTATGGTGTTGTCCCACTATTTTGGCATGGTTTCTGATGGATGAGCTCTGTGAGGTAAGATCCCATCTAACCTTCATCCCAGGATTGCTTCTTGAAGCTGACTTGCCTTTCTTGTTATTATTAAATATATATAACAATCACTAGTATTAACCTACTATTTTGAGCAGATTTCTGCAGAACAACAAAGATATACTGTCTTGTAGTGATGCTATATAAACAAATAGATGATTTCTTAATTCTTAGTGATGACTCTATAAGAATTCATAAAATTATACTAGTAATTATTAAGCCCATTATAATAGGATTGCTATTAAGTCCTCTCTGATATTAAAACTGAAAGGAGAACTTTGCCAGTTTTCAAGTGCCATGAGTTAATTGCTGCTGAGATAAAAAGTAGGCATCTACAACTTAGAGCACATTCCAAGAGGTTGTAAAATAATTAACCAAAAGTCATAAAAAAGGAACTAAGGATTTATTATTGTAGGTGCAAGGACAGACGGTAAAATTGACTGGGTTTTTCTATACAAAACTTCAATAATAACATAATCACAAAAATGGATTTTTAACTTTCAATACACCTGTGGAGCTAGTGACATGTAATAAATGTCTAGGCCTAATGGATACATATGTAATCGATCTCCATTGTAAACGTCTTATTCAATTTATGATCTGATTTTATGTTGTAACTTTTGTAACCAAAAAAGAAAGAAAGAAAGAAAGAAAGAAAGAAAGAAAGAAAGAAAGAAAGAAAAAAAAAAAGAAAGGATGCTTGGGAAAACCATGTGAGTTCTATTCCCCTAGAAAATGTTCAAAAAACTAAGAATGATTATATTGCAAGAGCATTGTCATTTCAGAGCAGGAGAAGAGAGCAAGATAGGAAGGAGAAGGACAGGAGAGTAGAGTAACTTAGGAATTAAGAGCAATATACAGAATGTAGAGAGATGCAGAGAGAGAGTGAGAGACAGAGAGAGAAAGAAGAAGGACGAGGAGGAGGAGGAGGAGAAGAAGATGAAGACAAAGATGATGAAGGAGGAGGAGGAGGAGGAGGAGGAGGAGAAGAAGAAGAAAAAGAAGAAGAAGAAGAAGAAGAAGAGGAAGAGGAAGAGGAAGAGGAAGAGGAAGAGGAAGAGGAAGAGGAAGAGGAAGAAGAAGAAGAAGAAGAAGAAGAAGAAGAAGAAGAAGAAGAAGAAGAAGAAGAAGAAGAAGAAGAAGAAGAAAGCAGCAGCAGCAGCAGCTGTAGAGAGAGCAGAAAGAGCAGGCAGGCTTTTCCTTGCCATGGGGCAGAACAGGTCTTTTCTTAATAGCAAGGCAGGCTTAGTCTTACTAAAGAGGACAAAGCTTCCCCCCTCTCTTTTTATTTAGCAGAATTAGGTTTAATACACTTAGCAATAAAATCTTTTTCTTCATCTGTGCAATAAAGATTGTAGCTCATTTTTCATCCAGAATGATTGAATTCTTTCTGCACGGCACTTGGTCTTTTGCTCCATATGCATGTGTGTGTGTGTGTGTGTGTGTGTGTGTGTAACATTATGAGATACATATGTAGCTAGACCCAACTGAAATGTATAAAGATGTATGAATATGTATGTGTGAATTTGTATATGAATTTATGTGACTTTATGCATATTTGTTTGTGTAAAACTTTTTCCTTCTGTAAGCTTGGTTCTCTTCTATCTGGTTAATAAAAGTTTATTGCTCCAAACCTCCCTCTAGCTGACAAGGGAGAGGAGAAGTTTCTGGGTAAGAGAGCAAAAAGCCCTAGTAATTAATACCTTACTTAATCTTCCCTGTCCTCCTCTCCCCCGCAAAACCTGGTTAGGCTACAGGTGTTAATTGCAGCAGTTTTAATTTTTGTTTTGTTTTGTTTTTTGTTTTAATTTAAATTATTTTATTTATTTACATTCCTAATGTTGCTTCCCTTCTCTGTCATCCCCCCACAAAGTTCTTCATACTATCCATCTCCCCTTTGCTTCTGAGAGGGTGCTTCTCCACCTAGCCAACCAACACCACTTCACCCTCACTCTCACTCCCCGCTTCCCTGGGGCATCAAGTTTCTACAGGACTAGGCACATCATCTCCCACTGAGGCTGGAAAAGGCAGTCCTCTGCTACATATGTGCAGCAGGCCAAGGACCAGCCCATCTTGTATGCTTGTTGGTTGGTAGCTTAGTCTCAAGGATCTCTGAAGGATCCAGGTTAGGTAATATTGTTCTTTTTCCTATGGGGTGACAATCCCCTTCAATTCATTCAGTCTTTCTCCTAACTCTCCCATATGGGTCCCTGACCTCAGTCCCATAGACTGTAAGTATCTGTATCTGGCTCAGTCAGCTGCTTGTAGAGGCTCTCAGAAGACAGCCATGCTAAGCTCCTGTCTACAAGCATAATGTTGTATTAGTAATTCTGTTAGGCTTGATGCCTGCACATGGGATGGATCCCAAATTGGGCTGGTCACTGGATGGCATGTTTTGAACCATCAGAATGAGCAAGAAAGTTTTTAGATTGTTTTAGATGTTATCAGTAAGCATTCAGTATAGTTAGAGAGCTAGAAGGCCAGAAACCATCAGTCTCTATACTTAACTCTATGTCCACCTCTGTGTTCTGCTTCAACACGGTTCAGCTTGGGCAGGCTTCCAGCAGAAGGCCAACAGCTGGCAATGACACTAAAACATTTGATGTGGGACTGAATATTTGGCTCACTGGTTAAGGGTAATAGCCATTCTTTCAGAAGACTCAGATACCATTCTCAGTACTTGACAGCTGACAACTGCTTTAAATTCCAGTTCCATGGGATCTTCTGTCCTTTTTTGGTCTCTATATACACCCATATGCATGTGGTAAATATAAGGCAATGTAAACACACATACATACACTAAAAAACATTTAAAAATGGAAATCTGAGGACATGGGCACTGTCTTAGTCAAGATTTCTATTCCTGCACAAACATCATGTCCAAGAAGCAAGTTGAGGAGGAAAGGGTTTATTAGGCTTATACTTCCACACAACTGTTCATCACCAAAGGAAGTCAGGACTGGGACTCAGGCAGGTCATGAAGCAGGAGCTGATGCAGAGTTCCTGGAGGCATGTTACATACTGGCTTGCTTCCCATGTCTTGCTCAGCTTGCTTTCTTATAGAACCCAATACCACCAGCCCAGGGATGGCACTACCCACAAGTGGCTAGGCCCTTCCCCCTTGATCACTAATTGAGAAAATGCCCCACAGCTGGATCTCATGGAGGCACTTCCCCAACTGAAACTCCTTTCTCTGTGATAACTCCAGTCTGTGTCAAGTTGACACACAAAACCAACCAGTATAGGCACAGACAGGCCATTAGGATGCAACAATGTTCAAACCATGAGTTTGGGAATGTAAGGATGACAACCATGACCAGGGAGGGAGATTAAGGGCCATAACCTTGGCCATAACATTAAGGGCAAAGAAGTAGCAATTTATGAGATTATGTAATTATTTTGATATTTAATAACTAGCACAGCTTTCTTGAAATGTGAAAGGACTATTCTTTTTTTTATATCTTGGCCAAACTATTAGGTTTAGAAAAATTGTTTTTCCTGACTTTTGGTGCCTCCATCTGGAAAGCAAGGATGTTGGTGACTCATGCTCTGATGAGTTGTCTTCAGATCTCATGAGATAATGCATGAACAGCACCAAGCCTAGGGCCTGAGGATCAGAAAGTGTTCTGACAATGGCAGCTCTTGTATTGCTTTGTCCCTGTGCTTTCTGCCCATGTAATTGCTGTTATAAATGGAAACAGTTTGATGCTTACTGAAATTTTTGGTGGAAAGGAGTCAACTTTGTTTTTTAGATTTTACTTAGATGTAGATTTCTGCTTAAATTTTAAAATGATCTTAAAAACACTGTTAGGAAAAAATGCAAAAATGATGCTTTCATTTGCTATGTTATAACTGAAATTAAATATTCTAAGGCTCATGTGTGTTGAGTCCAGCTTACACATCTTTATAGTGGGTTCTCTGGAAGGAAAGATGGGTGAGGAACAGGCTGCAAGAGAAATTACATGGAGAGACACAAAACACATGGCTTTTGGTTCAAGTCTCCATCTTTAATCATAATGCCTCTCTCCCAGGAAACAAAGGCAGACCAAGCCCCTCCCTTGAAGGTTGGAAACCGGTTCTTCTTGTTCTTCAGGAGGTGGGTGGTCAGGTTGCTGGCTGCTATTCTTGAGAGCAGTGGGCGGGAGGGGGGGTGTCACAATTCCTCCCTTCTATTCTTGAGAGCAGTGGGCAGGGGGAGGTCACAATTCCTCCTTTTTTTTTAATTTTAAGAAAAACCAGTGGATAACTATATTCATCAAAAGACGATGGGCGTTGACCAGTGAGAGAAAGCAGAGGCCTCGACCCCCTTAAACATTAATTGACGTCCTTTTCAGGGGAGGGGAAATAGACTGCCTTATTATTTTAAAGGACAGTCTCTCAACGTTGACCCCTATGCAGCCAGGCTTACTTTCAGGGAAACTCAGAAGCAGGACATTTCCTTTTTCCCTTGCAGTGCCTCGCCTTGCACCTCATAACTGGTGCCCATGTTTGTTTTAATTATCAAACATGCATAGATCTGAGTTCTATACAGCTCCATTTGTGGAGATCCACTGGTAAAGTAAATGCCCTGTGAATATGAGTTGGCTGGCTTTCATAGCCGCCCATTTTCGAGTCCTGGAAGCCATTGCTGTAGCAGCCCACCTTCGAGTGTTGTATCTGAAAGATATCTGCTTGAAGCACAAAATAAGAGATTAAAAGGAAAAACTGCTTGGACTGTTTCTCTGGAGAGCCCATGGTATTTAATTTGGTTGTAAATTAGTAGCTCAGGAATAAAACCTGGTTTGCAAATTAATGGCTAGAGGAAAAGCAGCCTACCTTCCCAATATGGGAGAAGCAGGCTTAAGAACATTATTGAATTAGTCATACTTACCAGCTGATTTAGGGTCTCTATTTACCTACCATATCAATCTTTCTACCAGCCATCGGGCTCCATCTTCTTTTTGAGAGAAAATGTAAATAGAACATCTTTTCTATAATAAAACAGGGTCTGGACCGTTCCATGTATTGGTTAATGAGTCCCGCCATTTTACCATGGCAATCCCTTGGTATAAAAACTTATGAACAATGATTGATTACATTTAGAGGCTTCTCTTGAATGTAGAGACGTGAAAAGAAATCTTTCTTCCAATTTTGCATAGCGAGTTACATCCATTTGTCAAAAATGATAGGGCATAAGGCCACATAGATAAACCCCTAAATGGGGAGCTGGAGAGAGCAGTTAGGACATTGTTTTACAATAGTGAAAACAAAGATCCTGATGGCGTATTAAAATTAAACATGCCATAGGTTTTCAATAAAGGACAAATTTTGCAACATACAAGCTAATTGTAAAAGGATTAAAAGTATTATTTATAGGTTGAAAAACATTTAATATCATTGTCAGCTCTGCTAACTGAGCTGAGCCCAGGTGTTTCTATAACCACCTGTTGATTATAAATAAGATATCTAGCTCTTCCTTCAGAAGAGCCATCTATGAAAATCAAGAGTATTTTTATGCAGAGGCTATAAAGATCATATTAGGAAATACAACCTCATGCATATCTAAGAAACATTATTAATCTATCTTGAGGACAACAGCAATGCCAATAAGTGAATTCTTCTATCTCATCTAGGCACGGGCGTGCCTAGTGATAGGAAGCCATATACATTTAGCAAGGATTTCCTTGGCATTTAAATTTTAAAAATTTCTTATAAATATATGTGCATAATTCAAATGATATGCTTGGGGATACCATTTCCCCTCTGTTTTTCTTTTTTAAGAAGATATTGTTTTGTTTTATAAAAAATGTTTTATATTACCTCACCTTTTGAGGATAATAAAGAATCAAATTGTCAAAGATATCTCAAATGAATAGCCTTTATTTATTAAATAGCCAGTTCCAATGTTTGTTCTAATTTAAGTTGGAACACCAAACATATACCATAACATAGGCAATAACTATGTAATTATAGAAAATAAACATAGCATTCTTAGTTGCCTTTTGCTAGAGCAGTTGCAATTAGAATGCCCCAAAATGAATCATAGTTATATGCACATATTTTAATTTTTTAAATTAGAAATATGAGTATCATTTATCTGTAAAAGTTAATTAAGTCCTCTAGAATCAACACCATTATGTAGTAGAAGTAGAAATTGAGGACATCAAGAACAAATCTTTATAATTTGATGTATATAAAGATATAAAATTATTTTTTAAGCCATTACCCTTTTGATGAATATAAACAATATGCTTGTATATTCGACTGTCTCTATATAGCCGTCTTGGATACAAACTTTATGTGCCCTGACCCAAGGGGTCCTGTCTAGGCACTTTTTAAAAGATTAAATTATAAATAAGTATATTGTAGTTGTCTTCAGACACACCAGAATAGGGCATTAGATCTCACCACAGGTGGTTGTGAGCCACCATGTGGTCGCTGAGATTTGAACTTAAAGGAATAGATGTTATGTAAACTTTAGGCCCATAGTTGATCTATAATTTATGGGATGTATATATAGAAATATAAAATAAATTGCAACAACTTATTTTTTGGATAACAATTATTAATTTTGCCTAAAAAGGCTTGCCATGTAATAGGTCAACCATTAATAATAATTAATTTGATTGCTGCTTGAAGCAAGGAATAAACGTTTTATTAGGCACTTAAAACATTTCTTTAAAGTACCTCTATAACATTTTAACACCACATCAATAGTTTTCCTGTGGCAAACTTAAAAAGATGTCTTAGCCAATGAACTTATTTTAATAACCTTTGAAAATTATTTATTTAAAAAAATTTTAAAAACGCATAAGCAAAGGCCTGTTTTTTAATAAATAAAACATTTTTATAAACAAATATTTTTATAAAACAAAAGAGATTTCTACAAGGAAAATATATTAAAAAATGTAAGATCTCAGCTTCTTTTACTGAAGCAAAGACAAAACACTCCTTCTCACACAAGACAAGGCTATATTTGAATTGTATTTTGAATTATATCTGTATGAATTAAGTAGTCGGATCCCCATGGTTTTTTTTTTTTTTTTTAAAGCAACACTTAGCACCCAGCTTAGAAACCGGGGCTCGCGGGTCAGCGCAGCAGCGCACAGGGACAAAGCGGAGGGGAGGCACCTCTCTCCCATTGACCCGCGGAAAAACAGTCCCTCAGGCCATGCCTGGAGGCTGTTTGGCTCTATTGCTTCCTTCCATGGCTGGCCCGAGATCCCGCCGGCAGCACAGAGCCCCCAGCCTGGAGCAATCGGTGCGGACTCTCTCGTGCTCGCCGTTGGGCCACTCGGAAAACTTGGCCATTGTACACAGGACCAGGGCCACCCGCTAAGGCCAAGTCACGCTGCGCTCTGCCGCGGCCGGCGGTTGGGGCCATCAGCCTAGGGCCCGCGGAATACTGGACTCCTTTTATCCAGGCCACCATCCCGCCTGGGCCACCCGCAGAGTTATGGGTTTATTCTAGCCGCCGCCATTAACGGCTCCTGCCGTGCCGTGAGCCACCTGGGCAACCTGCTCATGGCACGCGCCATATGTTGAGTCCAGCTCACACATCTTAATCGTGGGTTCTCTGGAAGGAAAGATGGGTGAGGAACAGGCTGCAAGAGAAATTACATGGAGAGACACAAAACACATGGCTTTTGGTTCAAGTCTCCATCTTTAATCATAATGCCTCTCTCCCAGGAAACAAAGGCAGACCAAGCCCCTCCGCTGAAGGCTGGAAACCGGTTCTTCTTGTTCTTCAGGAGGTGGGTGGTCAGGTCGCTGGCTGCTATTCTTAGGAGCACTGGGGGCGGGGGGGGGGGGAGTCACAATTCCTCCCTTCTATTCTTGAGAGCAGTGGGCAGGGGGAGGTCACACATGTGTTAAATATTTCTCTCATGAATAGAATATCTTGCATCATTCTATTTAAAATGCTTTCTTCATTCTTTGCTAATTGATAGAGACACCTCAACATGATATTGATGTTCCCAGGGAGCTTTTCTGTCAGAGGAGATCCAATATTATTTAAGAGAGTATTATACTTGTGATCACTATGTAGTTGAGAGGTTGGCATTTGTCTAGGATTTTCAAGGACCTGGATTCAATCCCTGACACTTCCAACTTACATTGTCACCCCAAAGTAAACCTCACAAAACATAATGACCTAATTGAGTGCCTTAAATCATCCAGAAAACACACACTAGACAAAGGAATTATATAAAATAATCATTTTGGATATGCAGAGGATCCTACAAAAGAAGAAACATCTTCTAGTTATTTCTTTTATAAAAATTGCCTTTCCCTTATTTACTTAAAGTGTTGATGGCAGTGCATTGTGTATTCATGGATATATATATATATATATATATATATATATATATATAATCTTTTAAAATAAACAACCCTATTAAGACATAATTCACGTACCTTAAACTCATCTGTCCAATGTAAGCAGTCAGTTTTAGTACATTGTAAGTCTTGTGTAATAATCACAAAGAATGTTTTGAATTTGCATGCATTTGTGAATTTGTATACATTTGTGAATTTTCTTCCTTTCATTTTACTCATTTCTAATTTCCTTTTGTGTAGTCAGAGAACAAAGTTTATATGATTTATATCCTTTAACTGTTTTGAGAATTGCTTTGTGCCGGTGTTTAGTTTGTTTTGAAAAATATTTCCTGTGCACACGAGAAGAATGTGAATTCAGTTTTTTGGTAGAGATTTCCTATGCATGTTAAATTTAGTTAGTTTATAATGTTTTCTAGTATTCAACTTCCTTGCAAATCTTCAACTCAGTAGATTCTTTTGAAATGTTTTCCAATGTTTTATATTCCCTGAGGAGGACATATGAGAGGGAACTGTTTCTTCCATTTTGTTTTTGTAGATAGGGTTTTTCTGTTTAGTCCTGGCTGTCCTGAAACTCATTATGTACAACAGGCTGTCCTCTAACTTAGAGGTTGCCTTCCTCTGCCTCCTGAGTGCTCGAATTAAAAGTTGTGGACCACTAATTCCCAGCTCAAGAGGGAACAATTCCTACCCTGTGTGATACTAGAGGTAGAATGTAAGAGACACACTCAAGACAGTCTAATAAATATATTACGCATACTTCAGTGAGTTCCTGTCTGAATGGAAAAAGAATTCAGAATGCATAGGGGAAGCAGGAGCTTTGGTGGAGACAAAACCTCTAAAGTCTGCATGACACTTAGAGAATACTCACTCCACATCAGACATTGCTATGAGGGGTTTGCATATACTAAATTATTTTCACAATAGTATGATCTGTTTTCATTTAATGCAACATGTTGGTACATGGTTCACTATTCACCTTCAATAAGAACATTAATTGTGCAATTTGAACCACTATATATATTACATCTATGGCTCCTAGAGGTAGCCAGATACTGGGTAAACATAGAAGTATTGATTAGGAGTTTGGTAAACAAAATATAAAAGGATAAACACTCAGTGTAGAGAAAGTCCTGGTAGATCTGTCTAGGAATACTTAGTTTCTAGAGATTGGGATTGCTTTACCATGATGACTGATTGGGAATGATTTGCCTGTTTTTTTTTTTTGTTTTTGTTTTTCTTTCTGATTGAACTGAAGATTTTCTTTTTTTTCCCTTAAAGATACTATATATATATATATATATATATATATATATATATATATATATACACACACACACACACACACACACATATATATATATATATATATATATATATATATATATATATTCTATATTCTTTGTTTACAATCCAAAAGCTTTCCTTTTCCCAGTTCCCCCCTCCCCATATGACCCATAAGTCCTCCTCGTCTCTCCATCCATTCTCCTGTCTTTCCCCCTCCCTTTTCTCTGTCCTGGTATTCCCCTACAATGCTGGATCAAGCCTTTCCAGGATTAGGGCCCTCTTCTTCCTTCTTCATGGGAATCATTTGATATGCTAATTGTATCTTCAGTATTCAGAGCTTCAGGGCTAATTAGTATCCACTTATTAATGATTGCATTCCATGTGTATTCTTTTGTAATTGTGTTACCTAGCTTAGGATATTTTCCAGTTCCATCCATTTGCCTAAAAAATTCATGAATTCATTGTTTTTAATTGCTGAATAGTACTCCATTGTGTATATATACCACATTTTCTGTATTCTTTCCTCCATTGAGGGCTATCTGGTTTTTTTTTCCAGCTTCTGGCTATTATAAATAAGGCTGCTATGAACATAGTGAAACATGTGTCCTAATTGCATGCTGGGGAATCCTCTGGGTATATGCCCAGGAGAGGTATAGCAGGGTCCTCTGGAAGTGATGTGGCCAGTTTTCCTAGGAACCACCAGACTGATTTCCAGAGTGGTTGAACCAATTTGCAATCCCACCAGCAGTGGAGGAGTGTTCCTCTTTCTCCAAGTCCTTGCCAACACCTGCTGTCTCCTGAGTTTTAAATCTTAGTCATTCTGACTGGTGTAAGGTGAAATCTCAGGGTTGTTTTGATTTGCATTTCCCTAATGGCTAATGATGTTGAGCATTTCTTAAGGTGCTTCTCAGCCATCCGAATTTCTTTAGCTGAAAATTCTTTCTTTAGGTCTGTACCCCCTTTTTAAAATAGGGTTATTTGGTTCCCTGGGGTCAAGCTTCTTGAGTTCTTTGTATATATTGGATATTAGCCCTCTATCAGATGTAGAATTGGTGAAAATCTTTTCCCAATTTGTTGGTTGTCATTTTGTCCTTTTGACAGTGTCCTTTGCCTTACAGAAACTTTGTAATTTTATGAGATCCCATTTGTCAATTCTTGATCTTAGAGCATAAGCTATTAGTGTTCTGTTCAGGAACTTTTCCCCTGTGCCTATGTCCTCGAGGGTTTCCCCCAGTTTCTTTTCTATTAGTTTCAGAGTGACTGGTATTATGTGGAGGTCTTTGATCCACTTGGAGTTGAGCTTAGTACAAGGAGATAAGAATGGATCAATTCGCATTCTCCTGCATACTGACCTCCAGTTAAACCAGCACCATTTGTTGAAAAGGCTATCTTTTTTCCACTGGATGTTTTCAGCTCCTTGGTCGAAGATCAAGTGACCATAGGTGTGTGGATTGATTTCTGGATCTTCAATTCTATTCCACTGGTCCACCTGCCTGTTTCTGTGCCAATACCATGCAGTTTTTAACACTATTGCTCTGTAGTATTGCTTGAGGTCTGGGATACTAATTCCCCCAGAAGTTCTTTTACTGTTGAGAATAGTTTTAGCTATCCTGGGTTTTTTGTTGTTCCAGATAAATTTGAGAATTGCTTTTTCTCTGTGAAGAACTGAGTTGGGATTTTGATAGGGATTGCATTGAATCTGTATATTGCTTTTGGCAAGATGGCCATTTTAACTATATTAATCCTTCTAATCCACAAGCATGGAAGATTTTTCCATTTTCTGAGGTCTTCTTCAATTTCCTTCTTCAGTGACCTGAAGTTCTTGTCGTATAGATCTTTCACTTGTTTGGTTAGAGTCACACCAAGATATTTCATATTGTTTGTGGCTATTGTGAAGGGTGTCATTTCCTTAACTTCTTTCTCAGCCTGCTTATCTTTTGAGTATAGGAAGGCAACTGATTTGCTTGAGTTGATTTTATAACCTGCCACTTTGCTGAAGTTGTTTATCAGCGGTAGGAGTTCTCTGGTGGAGTTTTTTGGGTCACTTAAGTATACTATCATGTCATCTGCAAATAGTGATAATTTGACTTCTTCCTTTCCAATTTGTATCCCGTTGACCTCCTTATGTTGTCTAATTGCTCTAGCTAGAACTTCAAGTACTATGTTGAAAAGATATGGAGAGAGAGGGCAGCCTTGTCTAGTTCCTGATTTCAGAGGGATTGCTTCAAGTTTCTCTCCATTTAGTTTGATATTGGCTACCGGTTTACTGTATATTGCTTTGAATATGTTAAGGTATGGGCCTTGAATTCCTGTTCTTTCCAAGACATTTAACATGAAAGGGTGCTGAATTTTGTCAAATGCTTTTTCAGCATCTAATGAAATAATCATATGGTTTTTTCTTTGAGTTTGTTTATATGGTGGATTGCATTAATTGATTTCCTTATATTGAACCATCCCTGCATCCCTGGGATGAAGCCCACTTGATCGTGGTGGATGATTGTTTTGATATGTTCTTGGATTCAGTTGGCAAGAATTTTATTGAGTATTTTTGCATCGATATTCATAAGGGAAATTGGCCTGAAGTTCTCTTTCTTTGTTGGATCTTTGTGTGGTCTTGGTATCAGTGTAATTGTGGCTTTGTAGAACAAGTTGGGTAGTGTTCCTTCTGTTTCTATTTTGGGAAACAGTTTGAAGAGTATTGATGTTAGGTCTTCTTTGAAGGTCTGATAGAATTCTGCACTGAAGCCATCTGGTCCTGTGCTTTTTTTGGTTGGGAGACTTTCTATGACCCCTTTTGTTTCTTTAGAGATTATGGCCCTGTTTAGATGATCTATTTGATCCTGATTTAATTTTGGTGTTTAGTGTCTGTCTAGGAAATTGTCCATTTCCTCCAGATTCTCCAGTTGTGTTGAATATAGGCTTTGGTAGTAAGATCTAATGATTTTTTGAGTTTCCTCGGTTTCTGTTATTATATCTCCCTTTTCATTTCTAATTGTGTTAATCTGGATACTGTCTCTGTGCCCTTTGGTTAGTCTGGCTAAGGGTTTATCTATCTTGTAGATTTTCTTAAAGAACCAGCTCCTGGTTTTGTTGATTCTTTGTATGGTTCTCTCAGTTTCTACTTGATTGATTTCAACCCTGAGTTTGATGATTTCCTGCCTTCTACTCCTCCTGGGTGAATCACTTCTTTTTGCTCCAGGGCTTTCAGGTGTGTCATTAAGCTGCTTGTGTATGCTCTCTCCATTTTCTTTTTGGAGGCACTCAGGGCTGAGTTTTCCTCTTAGCACTGCTTTCATTGTGTCCCATAGATTTGGGTATATTGTATCTTCATTTTCATTAAATTGTAAAAAGTCTTTGATTTCTTTCTTTATTTCTTCTTTGACCAAGGTATTGTTGAGTAGAGTATTGTTCAGTTTCCATGTGTATGTGGGCTTTCTCTTGTTTTTGTTGCTATTGAAGACCACTTTTACTCCATAGTGATCTGATAGGAAGCATGGGATTATTTCGATCTTCTTATATTTGTTGAGGTCTGTCTTGTGACCAATTATATAGTCGATTTTGGAGAAGGTACCATGAGGTGCTGAGAAAAAGGTATATTCTTTTGCTTTAGGGTGAATATAACATATATATATATATATATATATATCTGTTAAATCTAATTGTTCCAAAGCTTCAAGTAGTTTCATTGTGTCCCTGTTTAGTTTCTGTTTTCCTGATCGGTCCATTGAGGAAAGTGCAGTGTTGAAGTCACCCACAATTATTGTGTTAGGTGCAATGTTTGCTTTGAGGTTTAGTAAAGTTTCTTTTATGAATGAGGGTGCACTTGCATATGGAGCATAGATGTTCAGAATTGAGAGTTCTTCTTGGTGTATTTTTCCTTTGACCAGGAAGAAGTGTCCCTCAGTCTCTTTTGATTACTTTGGGTTGAAAGTCAATTTTATCTGATATTAGAATGGCTACTCCAGCTTGTTTCCTGAGACCATTGTAAAATTGTCTTCCAGCCTTTTACTCTAAGGTAGTGTTTGTCTCTGACACTGAGGTGTGTTTCCTGTATGCAGCAAAATGTAGGGTCCTGTTTACCTATCCAGTCTGCTAGTCTATGTCTTTTTATTGGGGCATTGAGCCCATTGATATTAAGAGATATTAAAGAATAGTGATTATTACTTTGATGTTATTTTTTAAATTTGATTGGTTATCTTCTTTTGGGTTTGATAAAAGAAGGTTACTATCTTGCTTTTTCCAGGGTGAAGTTTCCCTCCTTGTATTGGTGTTTTCCTCTTATTATCCTTTGTAGGGCTGGGTTTGTGGTAAGATATTGGGTGAACTTGGTTTTGTCATGGAATATCTTGGTTTCTCCATCTATGGTGATTGAGAGTTTTGCTGGGTATAATAGTTTTGGCTGACATTTGTGTTCTCTTAGAGTCTGCATGAGATCTGCCCAGGATCTTCTAGCTTTCATAGTCTCAGGTGAAAAGTCTGCTGTGATTCTGATAGGTCTTCCTTTATATGTTACTTGGCCTTTTTCCTCCTACTGCCTTTAATATTCTTTCTTTGTTTAGTACATTTGGGGTTTTGATTATGATGTGACAGGAGATTTTTCTGTTCTGGTCCAGTCTCTTTGGAGTTCTATAGGCTTCTTGTATATTCATGGGCATCTCTCTCTTTAGGTTAGGGAAGTTTTCTTCCATAATTTTATTGAAGATATTTGCTGGCCCTTTAAGTTTTAAATCTTCACTCTTATTTATGCCTATAATTCTTAGGTTTGGTCTTCTCATTGTGTCCTGGATTTCCTGGATGTTTTGGTTTACAAGCTTTTTTGCATTTTGCATTTTCTTTAACTGTTGAGTCCATGGTTTCTATAGTATCTTCAGCATTTGAGATTCTTTCTTCTATCTCTTGTATTCTGTTATTGATATTTGCATCTATGGCCCCTGGTTTCTTCCCAAGGTTTTCTATCTCCAAAGCTGTCTCCCTTTGTGATTTCTTAGTTGTTTCTACTTCTGATTTTAGATCCTGGATGATTTTGCTTAGCTCCTTCACTTGCTTTTTTGTGTTTTTCTGTAATTCTTTAAGAGATTTTTGTGTTTTCTCTTTCATGACCTCAGCCTGTTGACCAAAGTTCTCTTCTATTTCTTTAAGTGATTTTAGCGTTTCCTTCTTATTGGTTTCTGAATTCTCCTGAATTTTTTTCAATGATTTTTGTGTTTCCCTTGTAAGGGCTTCTAACTTTTGATTCATTTTTTCCTGAATTTCTTTAAGAGATTTATTTATGTCCTTCATGCGTTCCTGTAACAGCATCATGACCAGTGATTTTAAATCCATATCTTGTTTTTCTGGAGTGTTAGTGTATTCAGGACATGCTGCTATTGGAGAACTGGGTTCAGATGCTGCCATATTGCCTCGATTTCTGTTAGTAATGTTCTTGTGTTTCCCTTTTGCCATCTAGTTCTCACTGGTGTTAGTTGGTCTTTTTGTCAATGCTGGACTCACCAGTGCAAGCATCTTTTTCGCAGCTGGTCTCTGGGTGCACAGCTGACCTCCTGCACTGCCTGGAGACTGGGTGTAGTGGCCCAGGCTGATGCGGATCTCGAAGCGGAGGCCTGAAGGCTCTATCCAGAGGCCTCAGGGCTGGATCCTCTGCTCTGCAGGGTCTGACTCACCAGAGCACACAGCTTGCTCCCAGACAGCCTCCGGGTGTACAGCTGGCCTCTTGCAGTTCCTGGAGACAGTGTGCTGTGGCCCAGGCTGCTGCTGCTTCTTCTTCTTCTTCTTCTTCTTTTTTTTTTTTTTTTTGAAATTTAATGTATTTTTTTATTCGATATATTTTTTATTTACATTTCAAATGATTTCCCCTTTTCTAGATCCCCACTCCCCGAAAGTCCCATCAGCCCCCTTCCCTCCCCCCAGGCTGCTTCTGATCCTGAAGTGGAGGCCTGAAGGCTCCTGCCAGAGCCCCCAGGGCTGGATCCTCTGCTCTGTAGGGCCTGACTCACCAGAGCACGCTGCTTGCTCCCAGCCAATGATTTGCCTCTTAATGAAAATATACAGAATCTAGAGAGAGACAAACAGCACTCCTCTCCTCAAAAATGCACAAGACCATAGCTCAAAGTGTTCTGTGGGGGCCCCATTTCTCATCTTTACTGATAGAAACGTGTAGAAGGAATGCAGCTCCTCTTTATCTTATAGGAGAACATTGGAGCAGGAAGCAGCCCAACCAAGAGAATTATCAATCATACTACCATTGAGGTGATACAGGAACTTAGAACACTAGCCCTTCCCTCCAGGACCCATTAGATATGCCCCAAATCCATATTTCATTTGTCAGAATACTCATACATTTCACTCCATTTCTTCTAAGGAATTTCTATTTCTTCCCTATCTTTTCTTTCTTTTTTTGATATCTGGAATCTTCCTTTATAGTTCCTCTCCTTAGTTTTATTTAACAAATCTGTACTTATTATGTATCAGCTATTGGGGGAACAGTGATAGCAACTAGAGATCCTGTCCCTCACTCTTAGAGTTTATCGTTTAATGCCAAGACAGACAATGACTTAGCTATATACATATAGCAAGTTGTAATTGTAACAAATGGCAAAAGTGTAGATAAATTATTCCATAAGAGCTCATGGCAGGAATAATTTGTGTGATCACAAAGGGCAGGGCAGGATCCTCAGGTGAGGTAATGTTTATAAGCTGGAAAATTGTATGAATTGGTGTAGGCATGTAAGAAAAAAAGGCTGTAGAAGGAAGAATGGTCTGTACAAATGCTGGGGACTGAGAACAGAGTATGAGAATATACAGGGACAGCAGAAGCAAAGTGAGATGCTATAAGGAAGGAAGGCCTCAGGGAGTTTCCCAGTGGTAGATATCTCTTTTGTGTAAGAATGTCACCCATGGCAACACTTGTGAAAAGTCATATAGACATGTGGGGTTGTTTTCTCACATCTGTCTCTGAAGTAACAACATATAGGCAGGTTCAGACAAGAAAGACAATACTGTATTTCTTAATTAGAGTCTCAATAGTACTGAAGCCTCACAAAAGCTGCCTATTTTGACAAATAAAAGATCTCCTTTATAAGTAACAGTTTAATGCTGTAAGGGAGGGAAATAAGACTATTTGTTCACTATTTGTACAAAGTTCAAGTAAGCTTGCATGATTATTATTTTAAAGTAATCATCCATTTGAACTTACTTCACTTTGGAGCTGTCTTCATATTCATAATTAAATTAATAAATTTAATTTTCAGAAAGTATCTCCATGCATACAATTGAATAAAGCAAAATTCTGTGTAGATAGATATTCTCTTACTTCTGATTTCAAGTCTTAGAGTTTTGTGTCTTCAATAGTAGTGGGAAGAAAGAGATCATCAGAGTACATTAATCTACCATGTACCATTTGGATTTCCTTAACAGCGCTTTCTTTACCAGACTCCAGAGAGTTTATGAGACTCTGGAGATGGTGTTCAGCCATAAAGAGAAAGCACAAGTGACCCATGGATTTGAGGTATGTGTACCATAAAGTTTCTTTAAAAATTCTACCTATATTAAAAGTGGGTTAAAGACTGAAACAAATCCTTTTATCATTATGAGATAATGCAGTACACACCACAGAGGATCTCCAGGAAACATAGACTCTAGCAAAATACCCCAAATACATTTTTCTTTACATTTTTGAGTAGAGACAATAATTTTTGTTACAGTAAATTTAAAGCAAAAAACTTTCTTTTAACTTATTTTATGCATAGGCCCCTCTGTGTGTAAAACTTCACCTTTCCCAAAGTCTGTGGATGGTAGGTTTGTTATATTTAGAGATTATTTTCAGAACTCTCTTGGCTTTATTTGAGATACACAAGAGTCCCCAAGAATAATAAAGAGTCAATATGATATTAGGAAAAGGATTAGAATGGGCCACAGTTTAAGGACTCTTGTTTATGATGATATCTAGCTACCATAGCAACACATTTTATCCACTTATCTTTTACAGTTACACTCCAAAACATCTATCATTCTTCTAATTATATGCCATGTTTTGGTGTTTTCTCTTGGTACTATTGTCAGTGTATTAACAATAGTAAAGGAAAATACCTGCTGTTAGAAGAGAAGGCAACAATGTGTGGTCAGAGACCTTGATTTTTTTCAATAAGCATGATATTTCCTGGTCAGGTTCAGTTAGATGTGCTTCAAAGAGATTCTTATATCCAAGATATGCTCCTTATTTTCAAAAACTTTATAATCTGTATAGGAGATAGGGCATTGAAACAACAATTATATATTACATATAATAAATAGAATTCTATGTTCAAATATTGGACACACAAGCCTTTGCTGAGCCTTTATGGGGGAGGTGTTCCCTAGACTTAGTTAGACTCACATACGGAATGTGGAAAGCAGTTGAGCAAGGTTTACTCCAACAGAGACAGTGGCGTACTAAAGTTTTGGCAAGTGATAGATGCTAAGTGTAACATACACAATGTCAGGCTTAGTAGAAATCTCCAAGTGACACATACTCTGAATATTGTGCCTTCAGTGTATTGAGGTGTGTGATTTTGACAACAGCTAGGATTTCTAGGGAAATCACCTGGATTTTCTAATGCCTCTACTTTTAAAATTTGTTACTGATTCACCAAAAAGCCCACCAAGAAGGTCCGGAGTTGTAAGGAGAAGAGTGAAGAACCATTACCTTAGTAATGTAATAAAGTATGAGTACAGTTCTAAATGCTATCATTTATCATTGTGATTTGTCTAACTTCCCATATGTTCCTTAACTACATGGCCCTGGAGACATCTGCCAGTTGCCAGAAAGGTGAGGAACATTTGGCATTGCTGAGGCTTCAGCAACAGTTATTCAACTTATTCACTGAGAGTACCTGGTGGAGAATCAGTGTGGTGGTTAATTCTGCCACCTAAGCATGAGCTAAAATTACCTAGGAGACAAATCATGACTGTGAGGGAGCTTCTATATGATATTAATTGCATTGGAAAGACTGACCCTAAATTTGGTATCATAGTTATGTAAAAAACAGATAGCAAGCTAAGTTCTGCATTCCTCTCTCTCTGCTTCCTCACGTGTGAACAAGGTGTCCAGACATCTCAACTTCCTACCATCATATCAGAGCCTTCATTGTGGAGCCAGAAGTTGATCTTGGAATGGCATAGGTTAGATTCTCAGTAGTTGATATGGGTTGGAGAAGGCAGTTGTTTGATCTCACAGGGATGGCACAGTGAGCACTGTCCATGGTCCTGACACCAATGTCTGCCCACTGGGCTCTTCTTGGACTCTAAGCACAGCTGCAAACTTTCATTCTTGTCCACACAGGTCAAGTCAGTGATGCTAAAAGATGGTTCTTCACTAATCATTTATACACATTGCTGCTCTAACTGTAGTTGAGCTTTCACATTTCATTCTTGTACTGGCTGGTTTTGTGTGTAAGCTTGACACAGGTTGGAGTTATCACAGAGAAAGGAGCTTCAGTTGGGGAAGTGCCTCCATGAGAACCAGCTGTAAGGCATTTTCTTAATTAGTGATCAAAGGGGGAGGGTCCCTTGTGGGTGGTACCACCTCTGGGTTGGTATTCTTGGGTTCCATAAGAGAGCAGGCTGAGCAAGCCAGGGGAAGCAAGCCAGTAAGAAACATCCCTCCATGGCCTTTGTATCAGTTTCTTTTTCCTGACCTGCTTGAGTTCCCGTCCTGACCTCCTTTGGTGATAAACAGCTATTTGGAACTGTAAGTTGAATAAACCCCTTCCTCCCCAACTTGCTTCTTGGTCATGATGTTAGTGCAGGAATAGAAACACTGACTAATACAATTCTCTTACTTCAGTCTCCACTGAATGCCTCAAGAGTTTCCTTCTAATCAAAAGAGAGCTGTGCTCTTTTGGGAACAACTAAAATGTTCCAGCCTTTTCAAATTTAAATGAATGAAAGAAGGTTTTAGCAAATTGATTGCTAGAAGCATGAAGACTGCTCTCCCCATCCTCATAATAACAAGACTTGGGGCAGGTCATTTTTGGAAGCTATTTCCCTCTAGGGCTACAACCTATTTAATTTGAAGTCATAAAATATAATTTGCAATAACCATAGGCTTTTATTTTGTAAATATGCAGAGGTGTCAGTTTAAGCCTTGAGAAGAGTGAGAAATCTCATATTATTTATATTTCTAAATGACCTTCATGACAAATGACTCCTCTTCCAATTCCTGATGAAAATCAATGTGTGTTAGGCAGTTCCAGGTAAATGTTGACTCTTACATGTCATAAAAAAAATACATAGAACTGATGGACGAAGCTAAGGAGAAAAATGAGCTCTCAGAGTTCCCAGGCTTCTGCAAATCTAGTTCCAGGAGATCCATCCAATCCTGTCTTCTACCCACTGTGGGTAACAAGCACACATGTGATGCACAAATATACACAATCTCATATACAATAATTAGTAAGAAATCTCTGTTTTAAAATGCTGCTAGAACATATCAAATTTTATCCTTTTAAGACTTTGCAAGTCTAAATTAAATGCCACCGGGAACTTCAAAGTCCAAAATAAGCATGACAGCTAATTCTCAAAGAAATGAAAGAAAAGCTACATTAGATCATGGAAAAGGGAATCTGGGCCCATGAACAAATTTCCTGACTTGAGTCAGTCGGCTGACCCATCATTAAAACTTCAGAATTGGTGTTGAGAGTGAGGCGATAGAATGAAAAAGCATTTCATAATTCTCCCCAGAGGATGAAGCGAAGAAAACATGGAAAATATTTATATTACTGGAAAAAGGAGAAAAATAATGAGAAAAAAATCATCTAATGGGGAAATGTCTGGTTTCTGGTTCATATATGGCAGGAGAAATGTGTTTGATTATGAATTTTATGACTGTTAATGTAGACAAAATGCATACAAAGTAGAACCCCCAAAAGTAAGACAAATATTTAAATAAATATATAATATATATATTTATTTATATAAGCAAATAAAATAATTAAAATATTAGGATATAAAAACAAACCAGTGTCAGAAGAAAAGTTAGAGAAAATCAGAAAGGCAAATGAGCAGATGATGGGAGAAGAAAAGCCAGACTTAGCAGAAGACAGTTTTAGGTGAAAAGTAGAGATAGAAGCCAAGCAATGTTGGTAGGATTGTACTATAGAAGGCATAGTGTGGGGTAACAACAACAACAACAACAACAACAAGGCAGTACCTTAATACAGTGTTAAATGGCTCACTGGGCCAGCCAGTCCTATCCAAGCCATAAGCTTTAGGTTCAGGAGGAGATCCTTTCTCAAAAGAGTAAGGTGGAAAGTGTCCTAGGAAGACACCTGATCCTGACCTATGGCTCACACACCTACACATATTCATACAAGACCATGCCCATGCACCTCCCCAAAGATTATTGTTTTGTTTTCTTCATTAAATATAGAAAATGTGAAAACTAGTAACGGAGTGGTCATGGGGAAATTCCATCCAAATAACCTAGATACTTGCAGAGCTCATGGGGAAATCCCAACAAAATAGCACAGATACTCACAGGTCTCACTCTGTGACAGAATTGAAGCAGAGTTCTGATGCATTGAGAACATCACCAAGAATACTCTAACAACAAAGAATGCATTTTGCATTTTCTTTAACTGTTGAGTCCATGGTTTCTGTGGTATCTTCAGCATTTGAGATTCTTTCTTCTATCTCTTGTATTCTGTTGTTGATATTTGCATCTATGGGCCCTGGTTTCTTCCCAAGGTTTTCTATCTCCAAAGCTGTCTCCCTTTGTGATTTCTTCGTTGTTTCTACTTCTGATTTTAGATCCTGGATGATTTTGCTTAGTTCCTTCACTTGCTTTTTTGTGTTTTTCTGTAATTCTTTAAGAGATTTTTATGTTTCCTATTTCATGACCTCAGCCTCTTGACTGAAGTTCTCCTGTATTTCTTTAAGTGATTTTTGTGTTTCCTCCTTATTGGCTTCTATCTTTTCACCCATATTCTCCTGAATTTCTTCAATGATTTTTGTGTTTCCCTTTTAAGGGCTTCTAAGTTTTGATCCATTTTCTCCTGAATTTCCTTAAGAGATTTATTTATGTCCTTCATGTGTTCCTGTAACAGCATCATGACCAGTGATTTTATATCCAAATCTTGTTTTTCTGGTGTGGTGGGGTATCCAGGACATGCTGCTAATGGAGAATTGGGTTCAGATGCTGCCATATTTCCTGGATTTCTGTTAGTAACATTCCTACGTTTGCCTTTTGCCATCTATTTTTCACTGGTGTTAATTGCTCTTGTTGTCAATGCCGGACTCACCAGTGCAAACTCCCTCTTCCTAGCTGGTCTCTGGGTGCACAGCTGGCCTCCTGCACAGCCTGGGGACTGGGCGCCATGGCCCAGGCTGTTCCCACTTCAGAGGTGGATACCAGAAGGCTTCTGCCAGAGGCTTCAGGACTGAATCCTCTGCTCTGCAGTGTTGGACTCACCAGTGCACTCTGCCTCCTCCCAGCCAGCGTCCGGGTGTACATCTGGCCTCTTTCACTGCCTGTACTTGGGGAGCTGTGGTCCAGGCTGTTCCTGATCCTAGTAATTTGTTCTTATCTGTTTTTATATTACTCAGAATTTTATAACGTGTAAAGATTGTAAGGATCAGAGGCTGGGAGGAGGGGGTGAGACAATCCTTCTGGACATGACAGGACCATAACACTCATGAAATCAATAGCATTTCTGCCTGCCCAAGAACTGCCTATATTCAAGGTAGGCAACATTCCAGCATATGGGGGGATGGTATCATGAGCTCCTGTTCCTAGCTGAGTAGCTATGGATAGTAGATGGCTTCTAAGGCAGAGTCAGTTTTTGTCACTGGTGTGGACTCTTACAGGTGGACCATGTCCCAGGAGATGGTCCTACATCCATGTGTATACAGGCAGCACAAACTTTGTCCAGTGACCCCTTTTTCTGATTTTTAATGGATGTGGCCACCATATTTTATCAGCACAACTTGTCTTTTTCATTACAGAAACTTTTATTTGATGTAATCAATAAAGTATCACAAGTTGATGAGTTATAGGGGGCAAGATGTTGGAGGGGGATGCTGGGGAGGGATCTAGGAAGAATGAGAAGGAAATGTGTGGTGAAGGCTAACTTTAATAGTTACCATGTGCATGTATGAACTTAGGAAAGAATTAAAAAATGTATTAAAGTTTTATAATGGTTATTTTCATATTAGATATTCAAGAAAAGCACCTTTCATTTAAAAAATAATTCAATATTAGATATTCTGATATTTGCATGAAATTGTCTCTGGTTAAAACTCTCTCTCTCTCTCTCTCTCTCTCTCTCTCTCTCTCTCTTTCTGTCTCTGTCTTGGTCTCTTTCTGTCTCTCTGTCTCTCTGTCTCTCTCTCTCTCACACACACATAGACACACACACACACACACACACACACACACACACACACACACACACACCCCACATATATAACTTGCCATCTCTATAAATACTTTCCTACTTTAGTCCTTTGATCAACATGGAATTGATTTTCAGACAGAAGCCCCTAGACAGGATACAAGCCATGGCTGCAGTGCCCTGTTCTCAGAGCTTTGACATTTATGCTTATGTCTTTTCTTCTCCCCTTGCTGATGGCATAGATATCTCCTCCCTTGTTGATGCTTGTAGAATTCCTGGGGCATCTAGCTTACAAACACATGAATCATAGGGACTAAGGAACAGATTCTAGTAATAGCATGAAAAGTGTTCTGTCATTTAGTTTTTGGATGTTGAAAGAACCCAGCTGCCCTGCAGGAGCCAGTAATACTTTGAAAGAAAATGGCATATTTCTTGTTTTTCTTGCTTCAGTTAAAAACATGACAGCAAGTCCATCATTTTGCTCCTTCTGTAATACTATGATAGGGAAGGACATTTTGTTCTAATATTTTCCTGTCCTGACATAAGCTGATTTTTGGTATCCAAAGTCTTATTTGAAATTTCCAGCACCAGGTCTTCAGCTGGTGTTCCCTGAGCTTCTGGATAGGACATGAAGGTCAGCCAAAGATAATGCCCAGAGTCCTCTGGAATGCCAGGAACAGGGACTGTGGTGGCTTGTTCTGCCCTTTCTCACACTTAAGCTTAAACAGATAAGTTTAAAGGCTCATACTTGAAATTTTCAAAACCAAATCTTTACAAGTACATACTAATTTAGGTGCTTCATTTTTATGCACTAGAGAAACTTTAGAAATCACAGTCTCCAAAATCATAATTGCTAGATGGTGCTATTCATCTGCCATGCTCAAAGAAGGGCCCTTACAGCTGTCTTTGTTCCTCAGATTCTCAGAAATTGCTAACGCAGAGACCAAAGGAAATGATTTAGCTAGGGGCATAATAAACACAGCAATGGTGATAATGATGCAGATATTAAAGATTATGATAATTGTTTCATTATTTGTATGTCCATGTGAGTATATGCCACATGTCTGTCAGTAGTGATAGAGGCCAGAAGAGAATGTCATATCTTCTCAATAAGGAAATACCAGAGCTTGTGGGCTGCCTTAGGTGAGTGCTGGAAACTGAACTGTAATCTTCTAGAAAAGCAGCAAGCTGTTTTAACTGCTAAGCCACATCTCTAGCCCCCAAGACCCGTAGATGATTATTCAGGCATAGCTTTAGGTATACATATGTAGGCATGAAGAGTGATTTCTGACTAGAAAACATCTGACATAGTTCATTTTTGTTGTCAATTGGGCAGGATCTAGAATCCCTGATGATATAAACCTCTGAGCTTGTATGTGAGAGATCACTGAGAGAAAAATTCCCAACCCAACTGGCCTTATCACTATATAGACTGGGCTCTGGGCTGGAAATAAAGGAGACAGCATGCTAAGCAAGAACACACATCTCTCTTGGCTTCCCAACTATGGGTCCAACGTGACCAGTTACCTCATGCTGTCGCTTACCAGCATGACGGAAATAGTGTTGTATATTTTGGGCCAAAACCAAATCCTTTGTTGGATTGTTTTTTATCAGGTGTTTTATCCCAGCATGGAGAAAAGTAAACAACATAGTGCCCAAAAGGATGTTTGAGCTGTCAGGACTCCTGGCGTTTATGCCCAAGTCCTCTCAGTGAAGGAACTATAAGGATCATTCATGAGGACTGCTGCTGCTTGTGTTTCCTTCTTTTTCTTGATTCCATGTTGGTTGCCTCTTCCAATTTTCCATAGCAACTCTATTCCCAAATAATCCTCCAGTCTTCACAAGTTCCTAGATACCAGGAGATGTATAACTGCGTAGTCTCTGAGGATGGCAGGCTGCGTGTGCACATTGGCAGCACTCCTGATCAGGCTACTGTTTTTTAACTCTTAGGAGAAATCTGCTCTGGGTTTCCCCCACAGGCTGAAGGTCTGTGATCCTTTCTGGGTATCAGTATTTACTACCTACTTTGTGTCCATCAGCACTTGGAAGTTTCTGCCTAAGCACTTAAGTCAGGTTATATAAACTACCCAGCCTTTAGAAGGGAATGTCAGTTGCATAATGCTCATAACATTTTGCCCTATTTGAATGTTTTCTTTTCCATGCTATGTGGTAACAGCCCTAACTTGGTTCCACTGCAGTCCTTCAAGGGCAGTGTTTGGCCCATGTGCAGTAAATCTTAGCCATTGGTTGTCTACTGCTGAAGAATGTGTGCCTCATGCTTGAATGCATATAGAAGTTTGTGTTTCTTGTCCTTTCATTGAAAGATTAGGTTTTGAGTGTTAATCAGTCTACTATTTATAAAGCTTAGTTTTCTACATTGCCCATTAGGTCCCATAGAGATACTGCTGACAAACACTGCTGGTCTCAAGCAGACCAAGGATAGTATGCAGAGAACATCTTAAGAATCCCAAACCACTCCTGTACAAAAGTACAGCACTAGGCCTGCTGTGGAAAGAACTTAGACAGCCACTTCAGACTTTATTTATTGTCTTCAAATCTTGTCTACACAGAATTGGCAGCAAGAAAAGTGACAATGTCCAGCATGGCCTCTTGTTTTCCAATTTTCAAGTCAGGAAAGTGGTGGTAAATAGAAACAGTTTTCTCTTTTGAGTTCCTTATACCATAGTACCACTGAATAGAGTTGAAATGTAAGAAGTCAAAGACAAAAGATATCTCCTGAAACATAAAGTAAATTATTGTCATACATTCATTGTAGATAGTGATGGGTATCATGGACTTTGACTATACCCCATTTCCCCACATTTGTCTGCACTCCATTCCCCCAGTCTTAAGTATAATTTCAGACCTTATAAATGCATGTATATGTTCATATATGGCTTCATGAATCCATGGATTACCTAAAATTTACAAATGAATGAGAGAAAACAAGCAATGTTTCTTCTTTTGAGACTGTTTACTTGCATCAGATTTCCTGGTAATGATGCAATTTCCCATTTTTAATTTTTCCTTAGACCTGTCAACAGGTGTCAGGACTATTCTGGGCAGTTGACTCTGCTTTGTTCCTTCTTGCCCTTTCATCTTTTTTCTTCCCTGTAATCACTCTTTCTCACTCTCCTTATAACGGTCTCTTCATTCTCTCTCCACCTGTTCCTCCTCCTCTTCTCCTTGCATCGTCCCCTCTTCCCTCTCTTCCATTTTAAACCTAACTTGAGTGAAGACAGTTGGTCAGGCATACTCTTGTTGATTTCCCTGCTTCTTTTTTTTGCCATCTATATTTTATGTTATTGTATATTGTTGTTCTGTGAATAATCAACCCCTATCTATTGGTCTTATTTCAAGTGAATATTTGACAAAAATGGAGAAAACACTTATTAAATCACATAAGAAGAAAGAAAATATAGGCATCATTAATTTTTTTTCTTAAAACTTCAGTTCTTCAGGCTCAGACATTGACCACAAGTATAGCATTCTTTCCATGGAGGGAACAATTTTTTAAAATTTTATTTTCTTTATTCTTTGTTTACATTACAAATGATTTTCCCTTTCCTGCCCCCTCTCCCCATAAGTCCCATATGCCCTCTTCCCTCTGCCCATTCCTCAATCAACCCCCTCCCACTTCTCTGTCCTGGTAATCCCCTACAATGTTGCATCAAGCTTTTCCAGGACCAGGGCCTTCTCCTTCCATCTTCTTGGGAATGATTTGATATGTGAGTTGTGTCTTGGGTTTTCAGAGCTTCTGGGCTAATATCCACTTATCAGTGACTGCATTCCATGTATGTTCTTTTGTGAATAAGTTACCTTACTTAGTGTGATATTTTCCAGTTCCAACAATTTGCCTAAGAATATCATGAATTCATTGTTTTTAATTGCTGAGTAGTATTCCATTATCTAAATATACCACATTTTCGGTATCCATTCCTCCATTGAGGGACATCTGGGTTCTTTCCAGCTTCTGGCTCTTATAAATAAGGCTGCTACGAACATAGTGGAGCATGTGTCCTTATTGCACGCTGGGGAATCCGCTGGGTATATGCACAGGAGTGATATAACAAGGGTCCTCTGGAAGTGTCATGCCCAGTTTTCTGAGGAACCACCAGACTGATTTCCAGAGTGGTTGTACCAGCTTGCAATCCTACCAGCAGTGGAGGAGTGTTCCTCTTTCTCCACATCCTCACTAACCCCTGCTGTCTCCTGAGTTTTTAATCTTAGTCATTCTGACTGGTGTGATGTGAAATCTCAGGATTGTTTTGATTTGCATTTCCCTAATGACTATTGATGTTGAACATTTCTTAAGGTGCTTCTCAGCCATTAGAAATTCTTCAGGTGAAAATTCTTTGTTTAGCTCTGTACCCCATTTTTTAATAGAGTTATTTGGCTCTCTGGAGTCAAACTCCTTGAGTTCTTTGTATTTATTCAATATTAGCCCTCTGATATGATAGTATACTTAAGTGACCCCCAAAAAAACTCCCCCAGAGAACTCCTACAGCTGATAAACAACTTCAGCAAAGTGGCTGATTATAAAATCAACTCAAGCAAATCAGTAGCCTTCTTATACTCGAAGAATAAGCAGGCTGAGAAAGAAATTAGGGA